>NC_056737.1:30380694-30468705 GCF_019279795.1 Protopterus annectens
TCTTTTCTTTTCTTTGCCAATGTCTCTAAATATAAAGCAAATAAACAGGACCCCTGCCTAACCCTCTGTTCAAACTCAGCTAATCTGAGAGGAACCCTCTCACTTTATTTCTTGCCTCCGATCCTTCATATAACCTTCTAGTTAATCTTATTAATTTATCAAGGAATGCAAATGATTCCATTGCCCAACTCCCAGCTTACTCTGTTAAATGCTGTCTCTGTGTCAAGACTCAACACCAACAGAGGTATTTTCTTACATTCTGCTTCCCTCTCGATCATCACTGTATAATAATGTTGTCTACTGTTTGCCTCCCTTCCACAAAACGATGTGAACCTTATCTATCCAGTTTAGCAGCATCTTTGTCATTCTTTTAGCTAGTATAGACATAGTTTAAAATTGAAACGGGTCTATGTGAAGCTGGGTCTGAAGGGCCTTTGCCATCTTTAGGTAACACAGCCACCAGAGTTTTCTTCCAAGATATTGCTGCTCACCCACCTTTTAAAATACTGTTAAACAAAATCTTCCTCATCTTTATCACTATCTTCCTCATTTATTTCCAAACTTCCTCAGGAATACCTTCTGTTTCTGGAGACTTTCCTGAAGATTGATTATACATCACTGTTTTTAACTTATCACCTCCTATCTTAACTGTTAGCTCATCAGCTTCATCTACCTCTTAACCCTGGCAAAAGAAAGTCTTCAATAAATATTTCTATTTGTGCTCTGTTGATTTCCACGTCTCTACTTTATAATATTCTTCATAAAATTTCTGAATATCTCTAAAGCCTCTACAGAATCTGTCGTTATTTTTCTTGTTATACATTCCTGAAGTTTGGCAACAACCCTTTCAATGATCTGATACCTAAGTCATTGTACTAAACATTTTTGTGCTCTGGAGTTGCTGTCAAAAATAGCTGCTTAACTGCAATCTTTTTAAACTCATGTATATTATCAGCTACTCCTTTATTTTCTCTTTAGCACTCTGAATTTGCTCCTCCTCTTGTTCTGAGAGACTTCCCTTACTCTGTAATACTTTAACCTTTGTCAGCCCCTCTAATAATTTTGTTTCTTAACCATGTATCTTTCTCTTTTATTTCAACCCTATTTTAAACTCTATTTTTATTTTATCCCAGTCACTTGCTATAACTTCTGAAGGTATTGCTATCTTCCCCAATAATGCCTGAATAATTTCCACTACCCATTCCTTAAATTCCTCTCTTTTTAACAGGTAGGTGGTAAAGCTCTAGTGTCTTAGTTTTTATTGGTGCACAATTAGAAATAGTTATTGGATGTGTCACGAACCTCTCAAGTAAATGAACATGTTCCTGTGAAATACAATTTCTACCTAGTCTAGCCCAGTGATTATACCTTGGAGAATAATATGTAAATTCCATCCAATTTCATAATATTAAATTCATATCTTCCATACCAAACATTTTCGCAACTTTCTTCGGAAATCTACTCTCTTTTGTTATATTGTCCCTTCTATATTCCATTGAAATATTCTTCTCACTATTGCAAATCAAATTCCATTCCCCACCTATAAATAATATTTCCTGTTTAAAGCGGTTTACTTCTCCCAAAAATGTTCTTAAACTCCACAAAAGCAGTTTTCAGTGGAATATAAATACATGCCTTTAAAATATTCTGCCCTTGCCAACAGCTCTGTACTGCAACTGTACCTTTAAATTCTGCATTTCCTTCAGCAAAGAATACTCAAAATTCTCAAGATTAACTGCTTGCACCTGCAGACACCTTGTCTCCATGGAAATGTACTCAGCAATACGGCTTTCTAATTTTCACAAAGAAATGAATGCATCATTGCCCTCAGCTGCAGACATCTCCAATCCACTGAAAATTGGCCAGTAGAAAACAAGTAAGTTAATATCGCTGCAGTTGTAGAAAGCATAGCATTTTCATGGCTTTCATTATTTTGTGTTATTTTTAAAACCTACATGCTTACAAAAACAGCCATTTACAGCTAAAGGCAGGAATCTAGACATTCGCCCTTGTAAAATAAAAAGAGAAAATATTCTAATTATACATACAATATAATCAGTGCGCTTTTACAACCCACCTCAAAAGCCCGTGATCACAACATATGAACATTTAACTTGATTTTCCCAGCCTTTTTCTCGTTATATTATAAAACCCATATTTCTTACCCCTAAAAAAGCACTCGTTTACTTTAATATCTAATACATGCAACAGTCGTTGAAAAGACTCCCACATTTAAAACACCCCCTGACTATACACTAAATAAAATTGGTTTACTGTTTATAACATGCAGTTTATGCCATGAAATGCTTTATACAAATACTAATGCAAATAAACATTGTTTTACTTACTGTTAGTTTCCTCTATTCTAAACATAAATGATATAAAGTGGGGTATATGCTTTACAAGCCACCCACAAGTTTAACAAAGTTATTCAGCTACTTTTTCCTTGTAGAACCACATTTCACAAATGTGTTAAGATGCTGTATACTCTTCCATTTATTCACTAATTTCAGAGTTGCTGGTCTTCTTCAAGACCAATATTAGTAAAGATGCAATTATACCAGAAGAAAGAGTTGATTCTGCCAAAATTGTGCAGAAGGACAAAGTATTAAAAATTGGAGAGAGCAGAGTGTTTGTATACACTTTGGCAAAATCAACTCTTTCTGCTGGTATAATTGCATCTTTACTAATATTGGTCTTGACTGCTTTCTTATGGAAAGGTTTGGAGAATACATTCAATGTGCCTTTCCAATTAAGAAATCCTGCCATGGAACAACAGTCCAGTTGTTTATTTGTGTTTTCAGAGAATTAATAAAGTTCCTGTGATAAAGCAGAAAATCACAGGTTTTCTCTGTATGTTCTAACTGTATTTTTTTTAAACAGCTCTTTTTGAGAAAGCTCATAATCAGCCAGCTTTTTTCTTCATGTCTTTCTCTGATTTTTGGATTTTTATCAGTTCATCTAAATGGTTAGTGAAAGCCTCTTCTATTTTTTCCAGTGTTTTATTTGAACTGATACAGCTCTTCAATGTTTTATTTATTTTAATCACCCATGAGTTTGATTTATTTTTTCCTCTGAATTATTGGAAGCCATCTCTTGAATCAAAGCTGAAGCTTGAAATGCTTTTTGCTAAACAGCTGCAGAACCCTTCCCACACAGTCTTCTCTCTTCACCTTTTCCAGTTGATTTTCTTTCATTTTTTCCAATTTTCATCTTTGATAGCATCCTGGTAGTGTATTTACTAGCCATTGACTGAATTCTACAAAAAAAAAAAAAAAAAATAATGGCACTCCTTTTTCTTAGTTTCTGTTTTCACACTGGAACAGCTGAAGTTATGCTGTTTATCAGTGTGTAGCCATCTTTGAAGTCACCATGGTCGCAGATCCTTAAGGAGTGTAAGCAGTCATAGAGAGGACTATATTCATAAAATAGCAGAAAGTATAATATGAACTAAACCAATTAGGGAATGGAGAAAGGAGATTCTGCCAGTAGGGATGACTGCAATTAGGGGTACAAAGAATAGGCAAAAGGGGGCTGGAATTTCTTGGAGGAAACTGGCAAAGGAACCACGGTATTGGGAACAAATAATTAGAGAGGAAAAGGTAACAGAATGGGAAGAGGCGAAGAAGACATCTGGATTGCAAGCTAGTGATTGCCTTCCTTATGAGGGACTGACATCAAGAGTATAGATGAAAAGAAAGGGAAAGGGGAATCCGAAATGAAAGCCTTGCACTGGTTGAGTTTTAAACTGAATCGAGTACAGAAGCTGCTGTCAAAAAAGGGATAAGGCATACAAAATATTACATGATAACTATAGGAAGCAATTAGAGGAAGCAGAAATGGTTGGGAAAATAGATAAGATAAGCAATTTACAAATAAATAATGGGAGGACATATGTATGGCTCCCAAATATGCAACAAAATCTAAAAGATTTAGCATTTTTGCCTAGAAGTGTTTGTGTTTATACCCCAATCAGACTCCAAAGAATTTTTTCTCAGATAAATGGCAAATGCTGGAGGTGTAATGGGGAAGAAACACGTATCTGGGAGCAAATGTTCTCAGAGTGTAATGAGCTGTCTGACTTTAAAAATTCCCTACAGAGTATTTTGCCAAGAATACTGGGTGAGCAAATGAGTTTAATTAAGGATTTTGTTTTCATAGGTTCATAGGTAGGTACTAGGCTATCAGCCCAAGGGCCTATGTAAGCCTAGCCAAAAGGTTCCCTGGCTTACGCCACCCAAAAAAGTTATTTTCCTGTGCCACTGTCGAGCAGAGACACAGAAGTGACCCCCGGGGTGTATTTCATATTTCCCATCCACTCATCAAGATTTTTCTTGAAGAGTGCTAATGAAGAACTTTGATTGACATAGATGGGTAGCCTGTTCCAGAGTATGGGAAGTCTCGGGGACAGGAATCTATCCCTCCAGCATGTCCTGTTTATTGTGGTGACAAGGTTTAGGTCCCTAGAGCATGTAGCTCAGAGGGATTGGGATTTCTTTAGGTGTAGCATGTCCAACAGCTCTTGGTGTGCCATAGCTTTAAATGTTAGGCAGAGATCACCTCGGAGTAGGTGATATGCTATGGAGTAAAGCTGGAGTTTTTGAGGCGGTCAGTGTAGGGCATTTGTTTGAGGCCAGTAATCCTCTTTGTGAGGTATTTCTGTGGCCTTTCCAGCTGCTGCAGATGTCTTGCGAGGTACATTCCAAAAGGGGCGTTGTACTCTATAATGGGTCTAATGAGTGTCGGGTAGAGGGAAACAATTACCTCTTTTTTCCTGGATGAGAACCCTTTTATGATGAGGTGTGCCACGTAGAAGGACTTCCTGACTACTGTGGCGATATGACTATCAAAGGAGAGACTACTGTCCACCTGGGTCCCAAGGTCTCATCACACATTCGGTGTTAAGTAGATTGCTGCCTATGTGGTAGTTCATGGGTACAGAGTTTTTACCAAAGGGGATGACGCTGCACTTTTTGGCATTGAGCTTGAGGCCATGGCTCTGACACCAGGCATCTGTCTCAGCGAGGCCCTTCTGTAGGATGTCTACGTCATTTGGAGACTTGACTATGGCTCCTAGTTTGCAGTCATCTGCAGAAGCCTTCTGTGTTAGCCTGTATTTCAGAGAAGTAGATACCAAACAGGAGAGGTCCCAAGACAGAACCCTGTGGTACCCCACTTGTCACTGCTTTGAGATCAGATTTGGAGTATGCAACATTTACAGTGTGGGTTCTGTCAGTGAGCCAGTTGGCAACTCATCTTGTGACGTATGGATTTATACCTAGTTTAGTGAGTTTAGCTATAATTCCAGAATGTGGGATGGTGTCGAAAGCCTTGGTGAGGTCAAGATAGGCTGCGTGAACCACCTTACCCTCATCTGCGGCTTTGGTGACTGCCTCAAAGAAGTCGATCAGGTTCAGGAAGCATGATCTGCCTTTCACAAACACGAACTGGGTGGGATCCAGAGTTTGGGTGGGATCCAGAGTTTGGAGGTTACCAATGTCTTTGTTTATGAGTTCCATGATGATACGTTCCATGGCCTTGCAGACCAGGCTCGTCAGGCTAATAGGTCAATAGTTCCCGGGATCAGTGGTGGCTCCCCTGTTGTGGAGTGGGATAACTGTTGCTGTGCGCCATTCAGTGGACACAAAGCCAGATGCGAGGCTATTACTGAACATGGTGCTTAAATGGGGAGCCAATTCGTTCTGAAGTTCTTGTAAAACACAGCCTGGGATTTTGTCCGGTCCCATGGATGCTGTGTTTTTGGCTTTAGAGAGTGCATCTTTTACCTACATAGTTGTGATTACAGGGACTCTGCATTCGTCCTGTACAGATATGTGCCCTTTAGGGGGTGAGGGGAGGGGTAAAGTTAGCACTGAACCTATCTGCTAGGATGTTGGCAATATCAGTTGGTTCTGTAATTTTCATGCAGTTGTGCTGTAACTCAGAGAATATCTGGGTGTTGCCATCGAGATTCTTGACATATTTATAGAATGCTTTGTGGTTGTCCTTAGAATTAGTGGCGATTTTGTTTTCATAGCTAGCTTTGGAGGATCTTATAAGGGATCTCGGCTTCTTACTGAGGCTGACCAGCGAGCTCCACTACTTATGGGATTTTACTCTCTTTTGCAACACTTTCTTCCTTCTGTTGTACAGTTTGTTTATGGCAGGGGACCACCAGATTGGCTTCCTTTTTTTTGAGGACAGCGTCTTGGTTCTTTCTGGGATAGCACGATCCATGCACTTGTGTAAGTGCTTACAGAGTGCATCTGTGTAGGATGCAGCAGTTGTAACTATATTGTCCATCTGCATGGGTGTCATGAAATTCACCACTTCTGTCTTAAGCATAAAGTTGGTTTTGGAGAAATATTTTACCGTGGTTTCCTTAATGGAGGTGGAGGCGGGATATGGATATCAAGGGTGATTAGCTTATGGTCGGATCGGACCAACGAGGAGTTGACTTCAGGTGTGGAACACTGGTCACTCATATTGGTAATGACTAGGTCTAGGATATTGTTGCCCCTGGTGGGGGTGTGGATAAGTTGATCCAGGGCATTGGAGTTTTTTAAGCTGGATTACAGGATATGAATTGCCTAGCCTTAGTAAGGCCTTGTTAACTTTAACTCTGGTGGCTACCAAAGCAATTGCTTAAAAAAAAAAAAAAAAAAAAAAAGGAAATCATTGTCTAAACCAGCCATACTGAATATTATAGTACTGTATATTATATTATATTATAGTATATTATATATTATATTATATATATAGTATATTATAGTAGTGAATATTATAATAGAGACAAAAGAACACGAAGTGGGATCTTTAGAAAATGGAAGGAGTAAATTACATTTTGGGAACAATGCATTCAGAAAAAATCTTTGAATGAGGAATAAAGTTTACGAGGAGGCAAGAACTAAATAATTTATGTAATGTTGCTTTAATTATATGGTATTGAACAATATGTCTAATGTGTAATGATTGTAAATGTGAACTTGTTAATATGGCTTGATTACTTTTATATAAATGTAACTTTGCTTATGTCACAAGTCATAATTCAATAAAGGTGTTTAAAAAAGACGATGCTATTGTGGACTGCAGAGACACATTTTGACATCTAACATGGGTTCACAGCTGTTACACTACAAAAAACGCAAAAAAATTACCTCCAGTGTCAAACAAAAAAGGAAGAGACAAAATCTTTTCAAGAACACTTAGCAGGGGAGCACCATTTATGAGGTCATAAACACTGCAAGGTACCATCCACAGTTGTCTTGTCAATACTATTGCATTTCTAATGCAATGCTATAAAGACACTAGGTATGGAATCATATTTAGACAGTCATGTAATACTTCCTATAAAACATGTAACAATTCAACATGTCTCAGTGTTTCATCGGAATAAACATGGGGCTCCACCTGCTCAGTTTGTGCTCCACAGTGGAACCATTGGTTTTGTCAGAAGAGAAGACAGCCTAGCCAGAAATGTAGTTTGCATTGTTGATTTACAAACACAGTCAAGAGTTCTGCTGGGTCATTGTGGAGTCTGAGTAACACTGAGTAACTAGCACTACTGAGTTAATCAAAACCTGAGCACCAAAGAACTCAGCCCTTATCTTAATCATTGGCAAATGTGTTGTACCTGGGAAGTGCTTCAGTTTTGGATTTAGGATCCAGAAAGGATGCGGTGCCCCAAGCTGAAGGTAATGATTACAACCCACTCTGATTCCTGGCTAGCAGTTGATGTCAGACAAATTTGCATTTGTTAGTTATGGATAATCAGTAAAAAGTTTTGTGCATGAGGTTTTTCAGGTGGTATATATGCGTTTTACCTTAGACTGTTAAGAGGCTGTTCGCTGAGAATGGTTTACTTTGTTGTGTTTCTGCTTATACTGGAACAGGGTTTTTTGTTGTGAATAGTTGACATCGTTAGTGTTTTAAATAACACTGGAAGGTGACTGTCTGTTCTGAATGGCTTAGGATGATAAAAGTATTACATGAATCAAAATCAAAGCACCAAAAACTCTGCTAGTCTGCTAATGAGTTGCGCTATGTGGCTGTGGGTAATCTTTGGTGTAAGTGGATTTCTATGGGCTGGCTACCTTGATGTAGTACAGAGGTCTGTCACAGTGCAATTCTGCTAGTATATGGCAGTTAAGGGTGGACATCTGTGGGACTGACTGTGATACATAGGTTAGGTATATCACAGCACAGAACCCTTACTAAAAGCTGTGGAAGGTAAGCAATTTATTTAACTGTAGCAGTGTTATAAAACCCTACCTAGGAAGTTTTATGACAGTAAGGTGTTACAGGCCAGTACATAACCACAGGTCAATTGCTTTTGTATTTGGTAAGCATGTACTAACTTAGAGATGGACAATCAACCTGGGGCAGCATGGATGATTAGGGGGAATATGGATGACTTGGGGGGGAAACAGTAGTATTAGTCCTTAGCATACAACAGGGAAAAATGGTTACACTCCTGAAAGAAACGCATAGCAACCTGTTTATTTGTGACCATTTTCATGAAAAAAGTGCCCTTATAACATTTTTGGCAATTTATTGTCTTTGCATTTAAGGGGTACTGGAATTACATTTTCATGCTAAATGTATTGTGGGAGGAGGGCATCAACTCACTAACTAATTTATAAACTAATTTTTCAGCAAAACAAGCACAGGTAATTAGTCAACCACTATAATCTGTTCATGATGGAGTACCCACACTGCTTAATATGCATGTGTTACACTGTCTGTGACGTTAGAGGCCCCAAGGAGATACTATGCCAACTTTAGTCTGCACTGCCTTTTAGAAAAGCTCATAATAAAGGCATTTATATATAGCAGCCCATCTGTCTAGTAACCTAAGCAAATAATACAAGCTACAGTACATAACATAAAAAGCTACTGGAAAGCAGCAGCGCTAGGTACTGAAGCCTGAAATTTTTTCCAAAATATTTCCACGTGTTTTGATAAAATCTTACATAATATCTAGTGATCCTGCTCATGGGTGGAGGTGGGAATGAAAATCTGGGATTAGTGCCCAACCCAGTATATTTTGACAGAAACTATTAGTGCAGCTAGAAGCTGGCTAAAGCATAATATCATGCATTCAAGCATTTCTTTTTTTCAGTGTCTGGCCCTGATGAAGTACCACACTGGATACATGAGCACAAACAAATTAACATACAAAACAAAAACTATATTATTGCACACCGTAGCCCCAATTATCCAGCACAAATTCCATGCACACACAACTGTGTCAAAATATAACAATTAGACAACTAAATTTCAGTTTGGAAAGCAATGGAAAATCCACCTAAAACCTAACTTTAAGGTCATATTTTTAGGGTATCCACTGCTTTTTATAGCATATTTTCCTACTTCTTTCCTCTCCTTTGTTTGAAAGCATTTTCGGCCATGAAACAATATGGAAATTGGTACAATAGAAATTCATAAATTCAATGTCTAGAAATTTTAAGCACATTTTCCTTTTCTTCCTTACACAGTAAATAAATGCCTGAAAATGCACTAGAAACTAAAATAATAAGACTAAAACAAAAAAAAAAATGTAAACATCATACAAACAGTATCATGTTTAAGTGAAAGAATAACACAAACAGATAGGCAGCGTAGAAGCAATCCAATAGTAATCCAAGTTTATTGCATGAAAATGTCTACTTTAAAGAGTGTATCAAGCGACAACAAGTTCCTAAGGGGTTAAGGTATTGGAAGTATCCAACAGGGCTTGATGAAAATACTGTATTGCATAAGGAACTCCTGCAACTTTTCGATCGGCAGGTGTGTGAATTGTTAGACAATCAAGCGACAACAAGTTCCTAAGGGGTTAAGGTATTGGAAGTATCCAACGGGGCTTGATGAAAATACTGTATTGCATAAGGAACTCCTGCAACTTTTCGATCGGCAGGTGTGTGAATTGTTAGACATTTTAATTAAACATAACGGATACAAGTTGGATGAACTAAATACACAAATAGCAACACTTGATGCTAAAATAATACAAAACAAAGCTTACACAGCCTGCCAAAATCAATATTGCGAAGTTTTTATACAGATAGATAATCATAGTAAATTGGTTTCATACAGGAAAGCCTGCAAACTGCAAACAGATCAGTTGGATTATTCCAACGGAATAGCCTATCCAAAACCACCACGTGGCCAGTGTCATACTGAACAGCGAGGAGAGGGAGCTGTTTCCTCAAACAATAATGGTAGACAAACCAACGATGAAGCGACAGCAACAAATCAACAACCAACCCCTTTAGAGGAAGCTACCCTTCGCAGATCGGAGTGGTTATGCAACAAGGACAATTATCCAGCAAGGGGGAATTCAAGATATACATGGAGGAGGTAGAGAACGGGCTCACGTTCAAGGAACAATTACAACTGGACTTGGTAAGTGAACAAACTTTGTATAGTACCTACCAGCTAGTAACTAATGCCACGGGAGATTACAAAATTTATAACTATAGTGCCGTAGCCCTGAATGTTGAACATGCCAATATTGTCAGTAAAGGATGTACATTCATACCAAAGAGGGGGGCAAAAATTACTGACTTAATACCAGAATTGAAGTTATTTACCAGAAAAATGAATTTAGCTGTAATATTTCAGGATGCTGCAGCAACACAAAATAATCCATTACACATTCCTAGTAGCTTTAATCCTGTTTTACATCCCAAGATAAAGTTATTTGAAGAGATGTGTGATTTAGATTTTAGATACCAATTGCAGCAAAAAGCAACATACTATGAAAGTAATACTTCTAAGCAACAACAAAATATGTTAAATGATTTAAAGCAAAGAGGTGATTTACGAATTATGCAGCCCGACAAAGGGGGTGGGCTGGTAATAATGAATGCAATGGACTATAATCAGTTAATTTTGCAAATATTGTATGAAGATGCATATATTGAAGCTTCTATTAATGAAATTATCATTTCCAATGCTAGAATTGATTATTACCTGGAGGATATGATTATGCAAGGGCAAATAACTAGAGAGGCCCATGCATATATGCACGTACAAAATCCCGGAATACCAATTATTTTTGGAGCTCCCAAAATTCACAAGGATTTAAAAAATCCACCTTTGCGTCCAATTGTGGATGCTGGTGGTTCCAAAACATATTTCATGGCAAAGTACATAGACATGCAATTGAAGGAAAAAGTGTTTGAATTACAATATATTTGTTGTGATTCCTGGGATTTTCTTTCAAAGGTTAACATGTTGAAAATTTCCAACATTCATGATATTACATTCATTACAGTGGATGTTAAGGATCTTTTTACATGCATACCTCAAGATATAGGCTTGGAATGGTTCACTGAATTTTTACAGAAAAAATGGTTACAGCCCAAGATGACATCAACACTCTATCACATCTTTTGCAATTGGTATTAACCAATAATTATCTATACCATGACGGTCATTACTTCAAACAAATTAAAGGGGTAGCAATGGGCTCCCCTGTAGGCACATTGTATACTAATGTAGTTATGGCCGTGTGGGAAGATAAATATTTGTTTCAGTCACAATATATGGAACATGTACAAATGTATTGTCATTTCTTGGATGATTTCTTTTTCATATGGAATGGTCCCATAGAGGTTATTGATGAATTTATGCAATTTATAAATAATTGTACTGATTTTCTGAAGTTCACTACTGCAGTGGTAGTGCTGCGGTAGCGTTGTCGCCTCATAGCAAGACGTTGTCCCGTTCGATTCTCAGCTAGAGCATCTTCTGTGTGGAGGCATACGTGAATGGGGCGTGCCTTCGTTGAAGGCTGTGCATCAGGGCTGGTAACCTGGTACGTAAAAATCCACTACCAATCATTAGCGGACTGGAGTTCCGCTGTGGCGACCCCTAACCGGGAAAAGCCAAAAGACACAAACAAACAAACACATGAAGTGGGATATGACAAGATATCATATTTAGATGTGTTTTGTTAGCCAAAGATGCATCACAATGTTATCTAAAAGCTGGCATATTTAGGAAAAATACTTATTCTAACAAGTTCTTACACTTTACCAGCAACCATCCCAATCATGTGAAAAAAGCTGTTTTAAAGGGACAAATGGTCCGTGCAGCTCAGATGGTCACTGACATAGATAATTTTATGGAAGAATGTCAATATATTGGTGGTATGTTTTTAAACAGGGATTACCCCAAGCATTTTATAGATAGTATTATCACTGAAGTAGTGTACAAAAGGAACATAGGGTTTTACAAACCTTTATTATCAAAAGGTAGTATAGCCAATCCACACTCACAGACAGCGGAATTATCCTCAAATGCAGTACAAACAAGGGAACAACCGAATACAAACAAGTACGGTAATGTAGGTTTTATAACAACATATACCAATGATTTTGCAGATATTATTCGGCTTATGCAGAAAAATTGGACATTCATTACAGGTCACATAAATTTAACCAAAATTTTAGGCACACAACCTTTGGTTACTTATAAAAGGGATTGGAACTTGAAAGACTAGTGCAATGCATGTTCTAAAATGGTAGAAAAAACTCAAGGTAAAATGAGAAAATGCAATATGTGTACATATTGCAATTATATTTTAGAAGTAGACCAGTTATCAATAATGGGAATACACATTACTATTCCAGGATATTCTAATTGCAATACAATGGGCGTTATATATGCAGCAATATGCTCACACTGTTCTGCCTATTATATAGGCAAAACAGAACGGAAGTTAAAACAACGCATATATGAGCATATTCATGACATCAGCAAAAATTCACATACCAACGCACTTTATAGACATATAGAGCAAAATCCAACACATAAATTCAAGTTTGTAGTATTAGAACAAATTCAACAAACCCCAAGGAAAGGTCCTTGGAAAATAATTTTAGAATCAAGGGAATATTGGTGGCAAGTTTATTTAGATGCCACACAATTCCCAGGTTTAAATGATTCCACTTCTATTACAAGCATTTTAAAGTTAAAAGTTTATAATAGATAGGGCATTGTGCAATGTTTAATATAATATAAAATCATAGTTTTAGTAACTGGATTTAAATATATGCAATTGTCTTTTAATATATCTAATCAACTTAACTGAATAATTGATTTTAATTAGTATGCAAGGCTTACTATATAATAAGCTGATTTTATTGTAATGATTGTCTGAGGAAGGCTGGTGTCACAGTCGAAAGCGCTAACCTATTTCAATAAACTTGGATTACTATTGGATTGCTTCTACGCTGCCTATATGTTTGTGTTATTTGGTTTGGTTTGTTTGCTTTATCTTATTAAGTGAAAGAATGTTATGTTTAAGAAAATTAATGATACAATAATTACACCAAACTTTTCTCTTAATACCCATCTGCTTCATCTGCTACAAAAGTAAAAGTAAATGGCTGAAACTGTCAGTTTCAGCAAGCTGCATTATAATACTCAGTACTGCTTCAGTACACACAGACTTGCACTTCAAGTCAACTAATTAATTATCCCAATACCTAAAACTGCTCAGTTAAACTTAGATGTTTTGGTCATTAGTCCAATGTACTCTCTACCCTTGAGACTAAGCAAAGTACATGCTTCCTTTTCCCACTGAGTTCCTTGAGACCCAAGGCCAGGTGCTACTTTGTTGTAAGTAATCTTGTGCAAAATGCATACATTAAACAGTGTCATTTAGTGCATACACTAACTACTAACACAACTACTTACCTTATGTTATCAAAATTTATGCTGAACAAAAGACTTTAAATTGAAACTACTTTCAGTGTTTACTGAACTGTTCCACTTGATAAACATAAATAAAAGTATACCTTTCCCTTGTGATGAGGAATTCCTAATGGGCACTGCTGAACTGCTCCCAAGAGGGCTGCAACAGCAAAGCTGTAGCCAGTCATTGCTTCTGCAGAAGACTTGAGTGCACCAATCCGTTCAATACAACGATCCAGAAGTACTGATGCATATGAGGGAAGTGCCACAGCAATACAACGCAGACACCAAGCAGCTGCTAATCGAGCTGAAACACTAGGATGAAGGAGTACTGAAATAACAGTATCCAGTAGTCCTACAAAAAAACAACAACAAAAAAAATCAAATAAATCTGAGGACACGTGGCTTCCATATTAACCACAATAAATTAGAATGTTATATAGGGGACCTCAGTTCCATAAACACATTTTCCAAAAGCAATACCTGCATCATAAACAAGTTCTTGTAACATAAAAAAAATACTGCAAAAGAAAACATGGTAATGCAATATTAAGAAATTTTACTTTCACAGGGCACTATACTACTCTTTTGCCTCACAGTTTTGAACTTCTTAGACAAAATTAATAATTATAGATTTTCTTTCCTTTTTTAAGAGTATTTACCTGAAGTCCACATTGTACTTGTTTGATCATAGAAGGAAGCTCCAGTCTCAAAGTGTGTTATCACTTCACAACAACTTGCACTTTTAAGACATAGTGAATGACATTTTAAAAAAATAGCTACATTTTTGCCATCCAATCTTCTGTGTAGAAAGGAGACAGGCTCTGCGCGCGTGCGTGTGTTTGTCTGAAACCCATAAAAAATCAATGCTTCACCTTACAATCACCAAGTAGTTATTTTTAAATCAACAGTTGCAGTTGTAGCACACTTTGTTTTTACAGAAGTGTGGCCAAGACCAGCTCACACAAATGGCATGAGAATTATTACTATTTTTTTAAACGCCTTTATTAAATTATCACTTAAGGCTAAAGCAAATATACATTAATATATACATATTAAATGTATTACGTTTCTGTTACTGTATCTGTTAAATATACATTAACAGAAAAGAAAACAAACCATATTAACTTTTTTCCATTTACATAACCCGCGGTAGTGGTGCTGCGGTAGCGTTGTCGCATTCGATTCTCAGCTAGAGCGTCTTCTGTGTGGAGGCATGCGCGAATAGTCGTGCCTTCGTTGAAGGTTGTGCATCAGGGCTGGTAACTCGGCACGTAAAAATCTGCTACCAAACATTAGCGGACCGGAATTCCGCTGTGGCGACCCCTAACCGGGATAAGCCAAAAGACACAACAACACAATACATTCCATATGTTTACTTTCTTTAATGGCTAAATTCCCGATTTCTCTTAACCTCACTCCTTTTTCTCTTCCTGAATTTTATTCTGCATGTATTGCTCCCACAATTTCCATTTATATTTATGTTTGTTTATTTTTATTTATTTTACATTTGTTTACCAGGAAAGTCCGACTGGAACAAGGTCCATTTACAGCAGAGGCCCGGGGAGAAAAGCTCCATAACAACACAAATCCAACAAACAACAAAAAATTTCTGTACAGTGGCATATATACAATCAAGGAGATATATCATACATTAGTTTGATCTAAGCAAGCTTAGTATATACACAGTAATATTGGTAGAACAAAGCAAATATTGAAAGATGCAATCAAAAAAATTGCTGCTATTCGGGAGAATGTCACAGTGTGAGAAATAGTTTGCAGGATAGTAGACCCTAAAAAGGGAGTATTTGAGTGCTACAAATTAGCTGAGGTAAGCAGTGAAGAGATGAGAGTGGCAAGATTTGGAGGAGAACAGGAAAGCATTTATGCGATGCAAGGGCAGAGCCATGATTGCAAGAGGTGTGACTTAAGTGTCTTCTTGAAAAGTGAGATGGGTGGTGCTGAGGAGATATTTTGGGGAAGGTTATTTCATTCCTTAGAGATGGTGTGAGAGAAAAGACCTTTACCTGCAGTGTTACTGGCTTTGAATATGCAGAGCAGGGTTTTGTTGGAAGAGCGTAGAGGATGATTTGCTGAATATTGGTTTAGTAGTTGGTTTAGGGCTGGGGTTTTCTGAGGGTTCCTTATTATGTTGAAGGTGAGTACTAGCTGGTGATAACTAATTAGCTGAGGGAGTTCTAACCACTGTAGTTGTTTTAGGGCAAGACAGTGATGACTTCTAAAAGTGGAGCTATTTGCGAATTTTGCAATTTTATTGTAACTTGACTCTAGTTTGTTTAGGTCTGTTTTCCTGATATGAATTAGGATTGGTGATGCATACATTAGGGTAGACAAGAGGTGGGTTTGGGCTAGGGAGATTTGTGCTTGGTCTGATAGGAACTGTTTGTATTTGTATAAAGTTCCTAATTTCTTACGCACCTTTGTAATGGTCTGTGAGATATGGACATCAGAGTTTAGATCCTTATCTATTTCAGCCCCAAGCAGCTTAGTATGGGGGGAGGGGAAGATTGTGGTCCCATTTTTGGAGGTGATAGTTAAGGTAGGAGGTGTGGTTTTGGATTTATTGGGGGTAAAAAGGAGTAGTTTGGTCTTGTTGGGGTTTAAAATAACTTGGATATCAGTAATCCATTGTTCCACCGAGCAGAAGGATTCTTGGGTACATTTTTGAAGAGTGGTTGTGGAAGGGGCTGAGCAGATTAGTGTGGTGTCATCTGCATATTGTATAAGTGATGCATGCAGGGTTGAGGTATGCAGTTTGTCAGTGAAAATGGTGAATAGTAGAGGACCCAGTACTGATCCTTGAGGAACGCCTATAGTAGTTGGTAAAAGAGGTGATAGTGTACCTTGCCATTTAACTGATTGTTTTCTATCAGAGAGATAGTTTTTGAACCAGAAAGTAGTGGATGGGGCGAAGGACAAGGTCGACAAAGTGTCTAAGAGTAGGTCATGGGAGACCATATCAAATGCTTTTGATAGATCTAAGAATATGGCTGATACGAAGTTGTTGTTGTTTCTTAGTTGATTAACCTGATTGGTAAAGGAGAGTAGAGCAGTAGTTGTACTATGGTTTGGGCGGAAACCATGCTGTGTGGGGGAGAGGAGGTTATGTGAGGTTAAGAAGTGCATTACCTGGGTGTGAATACATTTCTCCAGAAGCTTGGGAAAGGGGGGATAGGATAGCAATTGGCCGGTAGTTTGATAGTTCATAGGAGTTACCGCCTTTGTGAAGGGGGAATAATATATGACACTTTCCATAGTTGGGGTATATAGAGTGGTTTATAAGAACTGAGACAGGGTAGGCTAGTGACTCTGCAGCTAATTTTAGAAAATTAGTGGGTAAACCATCTGCTGCGAGAGTGACTGGTTTTAGTTTAGAGAGTTTTTTTCTAACTGTGGAGGTTGGTATAGGTGAGAGTGTAAAGGTGGGTATGTTAGTTTGTTCTACAGCTGGGGTGAATTTAGAGTTATTGTTGGATAGTTGGGTAGATAATGCAAGGATAGATTCAGTTAAGTGATGGCTGAATTTAGAAGCTATGCTATCATTATCAGAATTGTTCTTGGGAGATGGGGTGGTAGTTTTGCCGGGTTTTAGAAGGGTATTGATAACCTGCCAGAACTTTTGGGGGTTTCTGAAGTGCTTGTTTTAGATGTCTAGGAAGTTATTTTTTTATCTATTTTTGTTTGGTTTTTGGCCTTATTTCGAAGTTCTTGACATTTTTGTCTGTCTTGGATAGTGTTATTCTTTCTCCAGCTCTTCCAGCATTGTCTCTGGCTTTTAGTAAGGCTTTTGTTGTCCTATTTAGCCAGGGGGGTATAGTTAACTTAGTAATTTGCTCCTTCCCTTTTCTAAAAAACCTTGCCTTCCAGTTCATTTATTTATTTCAGACAATGAATTTCCATATTATAGTAACTGCTTTTTTGCAGCCAACAGAATTAAACTTAAGGCCTTCCTATGTCAAGGCAATTCAGATCCTATATCCCAGCTCAAAAAATCATATCCTTAGTTACAACCATTTGCTCACCCATTATTTCTAATAGAGTACTCCATACGAAAGTTTTAAAACCTACAAACGCATTACACTCCCAAAACATGTTCCCAGTTACCTCTTTCTTCTCCAACATACCTCTAACATTTGCCATCTCCCTGAAAAAAATTCTTTGAAGTTTGCTTGGTGTATAAAAATACCTATGCAAACACTTCCAAGCTAAGATCCTAAACTTTCTGGACTTTGCTGCATACTTGGGAGCCATACATAAGTCTTCCCATTGTTTTCTTGTAAATTGCTTTTCCAGTCTGTCTTCCCACTCTCCTCTTTTTTTGAGTCTTATAACTATCATGCAGCATTTTATATGCTCCGGTAATTATCCCTTTTTAACAGCAGCTTCTATTCTAGATTCAACAAAAAAACACCAGAGCAGGTCTAACTTAAGATTCCCCTATCCCTTCCTCTTTTTCTTTGACTCCAATATCAATCCCTGGCAGGGAAGGCAGTTTCTAGCCTGCAGTCTAAACGACTTCTTGGCCTCATCCCACATTATTACCTTTCCCTCTCTAGTTATTTGCTTCCAATAGCTTGGTTTCTTTATCAGTTCTCACAAATAAATTACAATCCTCTCTTGCCTATTTTCTGCACTCTTACTTGCAGTCATCTCTACTGTAAAATTTCCTTTCTCCATTCTCGTGTTGGCTCAGTTCGCTACTTTATGAATATAGTATTCCGTATTATTGAAGTCATAAAGAATTTACCTTATATGCCTTCAGTCAGGAACAGCACTTCAAGATGTGCAAACAGAAATTTTATTCTTATAGTGCTGGGAGACAATCTTCATAGCAGTTGGTAAATCAGTCTAACTTTACACAGAAAAACTGTATTTTTATACATTTTCCTTATCAACCTTGTCATGCAGTTTTCTTACATTACAATGACTGTGTCAACTAGAAAACCTTGCAAATGTCCTCATCCCTCGTGATTTTCACCTCAGACTTCACATGAACACCTTCCTATACATGACCCACCTACTTTCAAGGGGTCTTGTTTTCTGACCTTGGATGTTTCAAACCTTCCCTAGCAACAATGCACTCCTAGCCTGGAGAAGTCAGGCTAACAAATTCCTTTTACAACAGTTAATATGCCTCAGCTTCATACAACACTTACTTTTCCTTGGAACATATTAAAGGAATGCAGTTGAAACAAAGCAGTAACTCTAACTTATGAAGCTGTATTTTTCCCCAGCCCTGTATATGAAATTATATTTGCTTTTTAACAATCATATTATACATCATTAATGAAACTGAAATGAATATACATTTTAAAAAGCTGATCTTGTCTCCTAACAATTTCCTCCCTTTGACACTATCAGTGTCATACCATATATGGCCCCTGCATCATAATAATCATCTTCTGTTATAATAGAATTGTCATTGATTGGTACATGCAGTGGTATTTCATGTGGAGGTGAGGTTAAATATCTTACAATCACAGCCTTTAGAATAGAAAATCCCAAAATGATCACAAATATAATAAAAAGTACAATGACAATACCCTGCATTAGGCAGTGCTTGAAATCTGAACTTTGATCTTGCTGCGGAACACTGTGGAATAAATTATAAAGGCCCAGCACAGAAAGTTCTGTGAACTCCACACTGTTATGTACGAAATGGTGAGAGATCAGACACTTAACTATTCAGGGTGTGCAAACATATAGGCTAGAGATTATTTTTCTTCCTTTCTTTCCTCTCAACTGCAGTTCAAAGGAATGATGGCAATGTGTTTATTGTGTTGTTAAATGACTGACTGTTTTTAAGTACACTCACAGTAAGACGTTGTCCTGCTCGATTCTCAGCTAAAGCGTCTTCTGTGTGGAGACATGAGTGAATGGGCATACCTTCGTTGAAGGTTGTGCGTCAGGCCTGGCAAGCCGGTATGTAAAAATCTACTGCCAATCATTAGCGGACCGGAGTTCCGCTGTGGCGACCCCTAACCAGGAAAAGCCAAAAGATACAACAACTGTGTACTGTTTTGTTCAATGACTGACCTTGCTTTTCCGTATATAATGTTTCCTGTTTTGTTCAATGACTGACCTTGCTTTTTAGTATATAATGTGTACTGTTTTGTTGAATGACTGACTTTGCTTTTTAAGTATATGAGGTTCCTGTTTGTTGAATGACTGAGTTGCCTGTTAGTTATGTGGTGTCTGCTGCCTTGTGGAATGACAGAAATTTGCTTATTCCTTGTATGTAAAAGTTATAGTGGGTGGATCTCACAGGAACTAAGGACAAGTTTATGTGCACATAACAAAAAGACAATTATTTTCACACAAGGAGGTGCCTTGTGTTGAGGGCGGTACCCTTAAGGTTATAGTGGGTGGATCCCACACAACTAAGGACAAGTTGTTATTGTCTATGTGTATATATTAAACAGCAACTACACAAAAAAAAAAAGAGAGAAAAAAATTAACACAAGGTGGTGCCATATGTCGAGGGCGGTACCCTCAGGAAAAAAAGGTAAGAGGCATGATGTTTGCTTTGTGCTGCTTTAATGTACAACTAATGTCTGTGTTGTGTGATGTTATGTCTGGACAGAGAGAGAGAGGGAGACAGAAAAGTTAAAAGTAGAGTTAATTCAAATTTATGAGCCTACAGCATGTTGTGACGTAAGTGTGTCAGTTGTTAAGTGAAGTCCAGGTGTGACTATGTGAAAGTACCTTCAGGGGGTCCGAAAAAATGGTCAGTTCTGGACACAGTGATCCCAACTGCAATGCTGGAGCTGTAACATTTAAGCTCGTGATGCAACAAAAGCAAGGGGGGTGCTGTGGGAAAAGGCTGATCAAAACCTCTCCTCTGCCACTGCATGATGACAGAATTCATACCCTTCCTTCCCTGAATGGTGTGTGGATTGATAAAGTTATTTTTCTTTCCTGTGAACTACCAGGATCCAGGACCTGTAAGGTAAGTCTTAAAAGAAAGAAAGAAAGAAAAAAAAAAATATATATATGTGTGTGTATATATATATATATATATATATATATATATATATATATATATATATATATATATATATTAAAAACGAAGGAAAAAAGAGAGAGAAAACAATGGGAACAAAGATAAGCAACCAAGATTGAATCCCTGAAACAGGAACACCTGCATATTTTATGTAACATAGTTAAAGGAAGTTGTAAGTATTTGCATGACTGGTTATAGCTTACTAAGACGTGTTCTGGTGGGGTATTTTCCATTAAATGGAATAAATGGAACTTATGATAGGGATAAATTAATGAACTTTAAGGTATTTTGCAAAAAAAAAAGAGAGAAAAAAACTAAGTGGGGAACAAATGACAGTATTTTATTCTTGGTATACTGAAGCTCTAAAAAGTAAAAAGAGTCAGTATTAACGGGGTTTACTGGATGCTAATACACAACTGTTGCAACAGGTAAAAGATGTTAAGAAGGCATTACAGACCAGTAAAAGGGGATCCCTGTTTTGGAAGTATGGGAAAAAAAATAAGCATGGCCAAAAAGCAGAGACTTTTGAAGAGGATGATAATCCTCCAGTAGCTGCTGCACCCCCACCCCATATGTGCCAGTACGGGTGGCCCCTGTACAAGATTATGCTGTTTTTTCAGACCTCTGCATTTTTGAACACATGTTCCGCATGGTACTGTTATAAATCAACTTAGTTCCCCTTATCACCTCTTCTTTAGAACAGGCATCTGCAGTCAAAAAGGTTTCTTCTTTCTTCTTCCTATCATTCTCAACAAGCTTCTACCTTTCCAACAGGAGAGCTAGTGTTTGACATTACTGTGGCTCATCACAAACACTCACATGATAGGGCAGGACAAGAGGCTATTGGCTCTGCAGAAGATTTTTTGGCACCTTTTAAAAAAATGGGGGTGGCTAATGCTGATTTGCATACTATGTCTAAATGTTTTCTAACTGAAAGAAAAAAAAACATCCATGAAGGTTTAAGGAGAGATTTGAAAAAAAAAAATATTACAACCCTACTTTGACAGATTTAAACCAGCTGCTTCGGGAAGGTGCTTCAAATGAAATAAGAACACAGTTATTAAAAAGGCTAAAATAACAATTGCACGTAAAAATTAACTGCCAATCATTAGCAGACTGGTGTTCCGCTGTGGCGACCCCTAACCTGGAAAAGATGAAAGACACAACTCCCACAAGAAATGCACTAAAGGATTAACGGAAAGCATTGTTGTTGCTGCATCTTTCGGATTTTCCCGGTTAGGGGTCGCCACAGTGGAACTCCGGTCCGCTAATGATTGGCAGTAGATTTTTACGTACGGAGTTGCCAGCCCTGACGTACAACCTTCAACGAAGGTACCTCCATTCATGCATGTCTCCACACAGAAGACGCTTTAGCTGAGAATCGAACAGGACAACGTCTTACTGTGAGGCGACAATGCTACCGCAGTACCATTGTAAAATTACAAAAGTGTGTCAGGCATGTAGGCAAAATAAAGAGAACCCTCCTGCAGATCATTTGAGTCATCTTAAAGCATTGTTTGCTAAACATTCAGAAATACCAGACCCAAATGAACAAGCTAAACCAGCTATTGCAGTTGCCTTTGTGCAGGGTTTGCAAGCCCTGTACAAAATAAAATAAAGCAAGTGCTTATAGACTGGCAGGAAAAATACTTAAAAGTCCTTATTAAGTGCTTCAAATCACAGTACTGACTATGGCAGGGTAATAAAACAAAAATAAATCTTAATCCCTTTGCTGCCACTGGATCAAAAAGGACCCTATGTTAAAGCAGAAATAAATGCAAAGTAAATTCTATTCCTGGTGAAACTGGCACCACTAGGTCAGTATTAAAGGTTACTTCAGACAGTCAAATACCAGTATAGAAACAAAGTAAATGCAGTTGGTGTAACAAATGCTACTGCTATGTAGCCTTATTTAAAACCTATACCCATTTCTTTAGGTCCAGCTGAAGAAAGGCATGCTTGAGTACAACTGAGTCAGTAAATCTTCTGTGCAAGCTGGGTCGTACCATTTACTGTACACCAGAAGGGGTGTATTTAGATGTTCCAACAGAAGCAAAGAGGGAAGTATTACAATTCTTAGCAAAAGCTAAGAAAAGCCTTTTAAAGTCATACAGACAACTGAAAACTGCTGCAGCAGGTACCTGCTAATTTATGGGTTAAACATGCTAATGAAGTACATATATTAAAATCTGCGAAACCTATAAAAATAAAATTGAATTCATCAAAATCACTCCACAAAATTCCACAATATACACTGAAATCAGAAGCACAACAGGAAATCAAACCTATAATTCAGTCTTCGATACAACAAGAAATAAATAGACCCTGTAAAAATAAAAATAAAAAAAAATACTTATAGGTTTGTGCAAGATCTGAGGGCTGTAAACAATGCAGTACTAACAACTTTTTCTGTGGTTTCAAGACAAGCAACAATACTTACTTGCATACCATCTACAGTGAAATATTTTTCTGTAACAGATCTCTGTTCAGCATTCTTTTCTCTACCTATCCACTCTGAAAGTCAGTTTCTGTTTACTTTGACTTATAAGAGACAGTCGTATACATGGACACGGTTGCCACAAGGATGCACTGAATCTCTTTCATTATTTTTTTTCCCTCAAATTCTAAAAAAAAAAAAAAAATATTTACAGGACGTGACATTTCCAGGTGGGTCGATGTTAGTGCAATATATAAATAATTTACTAATAGCATCTGATTCTTTTAAGCAGTGTTAACAGGATACCCAACATCTTTTAACTATCCCTGCAGGAAAAGGACACAAAGTGTCAACAGAAAAATTACAGGTGTGGTTACCTCAGGTATGTTATCTTGGTCATTTAATATGTCAGAGTAGCTATCCCTCACTCTAAATCATCTTTACTACTTAAAATGAAGCTCAACCCCTCTTGACTGCACGTCTATCTAAATATGAATGTGCAGTGTTTTCCTAATCCATCTGTTTCTCTAATACCGTGTTCTGTTCTAAATCCTGCATCTTTGTTATCTATTGCTGAAGATGGTAAAGAGCATGATTGTGTGTGTGTGTGTGTGTGACTAATTTTCTGCTTTCTCCTAGAAAGGACTTAAAGGACACTCCTATGCACAACGCCAAAATAAATTTGTGGATGGTGCATGATAAAAATCAGGATTTAGTCGTAAAAATATTTTATTTTAACAAAAAAAAAAAAAAAAAAAAAAAAAATATATATATATATATATATATATATATATATATATATATATATATATCCCGCTGTTAAAATTTTTCATTGAGTGCTTATCAAAAGGGCATAGATAATTCGACAGATTTTGCCACCAAGCAGAGTATAGAAGTAATAATTCTTATGTAATGCAATTGTAATACTCTAATAATGATGACATGTTTGATTTTAATAAAGTGTCAGTTTTCAAGCTGAAGCATCACAGGGAGAAATTCAGAGGTGGCTCAAAGATGGATATATTAAATCTTCTGATGGAATGTAGCAACATCCGGACGGCCGACTAGTGACGCCTGCATAATCAAATTACCTGAAGTTGGTATACCACTCATGCCTCCTCTTTGATACTTCAGTATGTTAATAACTGTGCGATTGTTTACAATACAATGTCAGCAAAAATGCAGATATCAAGGCTGCATGCTTATCATCACCTTGGGTACCTTTTGTTAATGTACAGCTGGACTTTGTCCAAATGACTCAAGTACATAATTTACAAAATATTTTATTAGTGATTTGCATGTTTACTGCACTGGTAAAAGCTCACCCATGTCACAAAGCAGATTCTGTAAATGTGGTGTACCTTGCACTATTAATAGTGACCAGAAAACTCATTTTAATTCCCTGACCAGGGAGCGATGCACATTTTTTTTAAGCTGGGTCTTCACTGTCCCAATCATCAGCAATCATCTGGACTAGTATAGAGGGTTAATAGGATCATTTAAATTTTTTTTCTAAAATTTGTATTAAGCAAAACTTACATGGTCAAAGATACTTTGAATTCTACAAGGAAACTGAGACCCTATGAGATATTAATGGGAAGACCCATAGCCCTTCCAGCTGCTCCCGTGTCAAATGAAAAGATTAACTCTTATGGATAATGAAACAAAATTATTCTTTTCTTACAGCAGCATCTCTTCCTCCACCACCTGACCAGCCCTGTCACCAAA
Source organism: Protopterus annectens (assembly GCF_019279795.1). NCBI lineage: Eukaryota > Metazoa > Chordata > Ceratodontiformes > Protopteridae > Protopterus > Protopterus annectens. Next base: position 30,405,588 of record NC_056737.1, read on the forward strand.
TGCAGCTGGTTGACTGGGTTTATGTGAAACCTTCCAAAGGCAGGACGGTTTGAGCCAGAGGTGAAAAGGCCCTTTACCTTGTAATCCTTACCTCCCAAGTTGCGGTCCACAGTGCAAAACAACCAACCTGAATTCACTCTTCCCACTGTAAGAAGACCTATCGTGTCGGGGCTCCAGACAAATCATTACTGCTGGTGAAAGAATATCGAAGTGTGAAGGACGAATCATCTGTCCAGTGAAAGGTTCAAGGAGAAAATTCAACTAAAACAGCACCTCATGATGAATCCCATGACAACAGGTACTTTTTCTCTGTTTTTGTTGCTGTATCCTTTAATAACCTGGTCAAGAGAAAATACTTTTCCTGTTGGTTCTTCGACAGTACACTGTGACAAACTGTTGTGTATGTTCACATATACCTCAGTATTCTAAGGCAGGGATTCTCATGATTCCAATTCCTGTATCACAGCTAACATTTGAGAAAGAACTTAGTGACACTAGTCTAACCTGGGTGTAATCTGACAAATTTTTAAAGGTTGTTTCTCTTCAGCTTGCCACCATAAATTGTGGCACGCATGTTATGCCAGAAATAGGACTCTGCCAATGGGAATTAGCAAATGCAATAACACTAGACAAGAACTATACAGTAGAACTTTACAGTCAAGACGCTATGACGGGGGCATGACAGAAGACCATTACATTTGTGGTGATCATGCCTACTCCTGGTTACCCACAAACTGGTCAGGGTGTTGTTTTGTGGGCTACATTACTCCTGTTACTCAACATTTAGAGAACCTTCCAGCATGCAGACTGAGAAATAAGCAGACAATCCACTGGTTGGGGCAAGTATTTTTAGTTAACTCTTGGGTATGGAGTGCAAAGGACAATGCTTGAAATCACCATGCTTGCTCAAATTCTTAAGGATGTAGATAACCATACTTCATATCACATCACAATGACAATCTGAAAAATGACTGCAATACGAATTGTAGTGTTACAGAACTGACTGGCACTCAATATAATGCCTGCTACAAAAGGGGGGTCATGTGCCCTCATAAAAATCATTGCTGTTCTTGTATTACTGACTACCATAATGAACAAGAAAAGTTGGCCAATTTCATGGAGCAGAGGGCCAAATATTTAGACAGTACTTCTAAATAATGGATACTTTTTGGATGGTTGGGCAGTGTATTTGGTAACCTGGGTACTAGTATATTACAAGGTATAAAAACTGGTATTATTCTTTTAATTGTCTTAATATTTTCTGTTCTAAAGGCTGTAATCACAAAGTGCTTCATCACACCTGCACGTAAAATGCAATTTGTTCCTGATAATGAACTTAAGATGAATGAAAACTCAATCACTGCAGATGAAGCATATTTATCAAATTAAGGAAAATAAAAATATAATTATGTATTTTATGAAACTAGTAGTGTTAAAAGAGGGAGTCTGTTACAGAAAAATGCATCTCTCATGATTATTCTACACAAAATGCATATTAACTTACAATTTCTTCACAAATATGTTTGATGAATTATTTAATATTTGCTCATGTTAAAAATGATATGTAGTATAGATGCATAGTTATGCAAACGACAAATACCTATTATAGTTTTGAGTGTTTCACAACTGCATTCTAATATCAAGCTGCAAGTGCATTAACAGATGACTTAAGGTAAAGAATGGTTTCTGAAAGCAAGAAAGAACACACTGTATGTAAGTTCTAACCTTCCCAAGCTGGGATGGGTAGTTACAAGGAATGTTGGAGAGTTAGAATGTTACTGGTACTAAAATATACAAGGTCAAAAAAAAAACAAGACTGACTGTCATGCCAGATGGCTTGTGTTTTTCTAAAACATTATTGGTACTAAAAACATGATGAAGTATTCATGTGCAGTACTAAGCAAGAAGCACGAGGGACTGCAGAGATCCTATTTGTCAACGCCAGTATTGTGCATACATGATACTGATAAGCAAAGGAAATAAAAACTGTGTATTTTTGCTGCTTGGTGAGACTGATTTTTAAATTGTGAAGATAGTCTCCCAGCGCTGACGTATGTGGATTTAAATAAAAGAAAAATGTTTTGCATATTCTGAAGAGTTATTCTTGACTCAAGACTAAAAGGTAACTAGTGTTATTTAGGTATATTTTAAATTGCACTTTAACAGTATGATTGTTGTTATTCTCCTTAAGGACCTGCATCCAAAATTCCAATCTATTTTTTGACCTCCCGCAGTGCATAATCATCACCACTTTCCACTTTGAATTTTAATCTTCTGCTTATGTTATGCATAGGAGCCTAAACTGTGTAGCTGTAAAATTTTCCTTCAAATCAGGTAATCCTAAACCACCTTGTTCTATAGGAAGGATAAGCTTATCCCATTTAACTCTTGCCCTCTTCCCCTCACAGATAATTTCCTTCAACACTATTAATTACTGTCTAAAACTTCTCCTCTGGTAGATAAAAATATGCCTAACTCGTATGTAAAATTAAAGGGACTAAAAACATTTTCACTGTTTATGTCTTGCTATCCATAGCCATAAACAAATGCTTCCAGTTTCTCAGATTTTGTATCCTCTTCTGTATACTTTCTTTCTTTCCCCCATATCCTTAGCTGCAAAAACAACAGGAGCCTTTTTAATCCATTCTCCTAAAAAAATTAATCTTATTTCTCTATGAAGATGTGTATTACTGAACCAATTTTACTACGTACATAACTTACAACTATGCCCTTTGTTTTATCTTCATTAATTTTATATCCAGAAAAGATGCAAAACTCTCTCTAAATGTCACGCAACACAAATATCCTTTTCTGAATTTATCAGGAACAAAATATCACCTGCAAATAAAGCCAATTTCTAGATTACCACACCAGTCATATACTTGCATTTCTGGGTTTGCTATTTTCTTTGCCAACGGCTCAAAATAGAAGGTAAATAACAAAAGGGATTTAGGACACCCTTGGCTGGTTCTACTGTTCAAACACAAATTATCGGAGAGGAAACTCTTACTTTAATTCTTGCATCAGATCCTTTATCAGCCTAACTACCCTTATTACTACATCAGGGAATGCAAATCCTTCCACTGCCCTTCTCATAAAATCCCAGCTTTCTCTGCATAAAGACCACCAGCAACAGTTATGTTTTCTTACATTCTGCTTCCCCCTGGATCATCACTGTTCCAGTAATGTTTTGAATGTTTGCCTCCCCTTCACAAAATCACACTGATCCATAAAAATCAATTTTGGCAACATCTTTGCTATTCTTTTAGCTAGTATAGACATCAACACTTTTAAGTCACAGTTAAAAATGTAAATGGTTCTGTATAAAACTGGGTCTGATGGATCTTTTTTGGATCTTAGGTAATACAGCCACAACAGCTTTCTTCCAAGATCTTAGTATTCCCCTCCTTTTAAAATATGGTTAAACAAAATTTTCCAGATCTTTATCACCTTCTTCCCTCCTAACTTCCAAACTTCCACAGAAATACCATTTATTCTTATAAACTCCCCTGAATATTGATTAGACATCTCCGTTTTTATTTTATTCCCCTCCTGTTTGCTGAGGATCATCTACCACTAAACTTGGCATAACTAAGTCTTCCATAAATATTTCCATTTCTGTTCTTTCTAGATTTCTGTATTTCTCTACTTTATACAAATTTTCATAACATGTCTGAAATATCTCTAAAACGTCTACAGGATCTATGATTACTTTTCTACGTTTGACAACAACTTTTTCTACTTTCAGCTGCCTGAGACATTGTGCTAAAAGTTTTTATGCTCTTAAGTTACCAAAAATAGTTACTTAACACTAACAGCAATCTTTCTAAACTCATGCAAATTTGGCAAATACTCCCTTATTTTCTCTTTAGCACTCTGCATTTTTGCCTCTTCTTGTTCGGCAAGATTCCCCTTATTCTGCAGTACTTTAACCTTTGTCAGGCCATGTAAGTAACTCCTGTTACTTCTTAACCATATGTATTTTTCTTTTATTCCTCTCCAGTTTTAAACTTCATTTTATCTCACTCACTAACTATAATTTCTGAAGATATTTCTATCTTGCCCAGTAATTCTAGAATAATTTCCACTATCCATGTCTATATTCCTCTTTTTAACAGACAGGTGGAAAAATCTCATTTTACTTTACTACCCTGCATTATCTTGTATTTTATTGGTTCGTGATCTGAAATAATTATTGGATATGTGTGTGGAAGCTTTCAATTAAACACAAATGCTCCTGTGAAATACAATATCTCTCTAGTCCAGCCCAGTTACTGTACCATGGGGAAAAAATTCTGTCAGAGTTCCTACTAATTAATTCACATCTTCCATACCAAATATGTTCATAACTTTCTTCAGCTATCTACCTTCTTTTGCTGTACTTTCCCTTCTAGGACCCCCCCTCATACAGCCTCACTACTGCAAATCAGGTTCCAGTACCCACCTATAAGTAATATTCCCAGTTGAAAGCTGATTACTTCTCCTAAAAATCTGGATCTGAAACCCTGACTCCCAGTTCAATACTTTGACATATTTCGCCTAAATACGGGAATCAGACCCACCTATTTATGGAAAGCTTACCTCTGAAGACTGGAAAGAAAATATCTCCCCTGTTTTTGTACCCTAACCTTGACTCCCAGTTCAAGACTTTGACATATTTTGCCTAAATACGGGAATCAGGCCCACCTATTCGTGAAAAGCTTACCTCTGGAGACTGGAAAGAAAGTATGCTAACCTCCCCGTCTGTATAAGTGCAAATAATTATTACTAAGTCCTATATGAACTCATTTACCTTATTCCTCCCTGGAATATAATGTATCTGTAATCAGTGCGAGCACAGTACCACTTGAACCCGACGCCCTATACAGATCCTTCACCCGTCTTAAAACTACACTTTAAAACTCTCACTCTCCCTAAAACATACTACCTAGCTAACTCCCTGGAAATTAACAGATATTTTCATTTACCTGAAGTAATCCTGAACCATTCTGACATAGGGCTGACAGGTAGGTGTAGACCTCCCCCCTCTACACCTATCACATCCAGCCCTAGGTGTTATTTACTTCCTGCTACTAGTGGTGCCATCTTTGAACTTCCTAAAATAATATTATCTCCCCCTCTCCCAACCACCTGTAAGCAGAAAAAAATGTCTCTCCACTTAAACAATTACTCTACTTTAAACCACTACTTCTATCTGGAGACATCCATCCTAACCCTGGCCCCTCCCAACCTACCCTGAACAATATTCCTCTGGTACAAAACTCAAACCTCACTCCCTTAAAGAAACAAGTATCTTTCTGCTCCATCAACCTTAGGAGTGTAGTAAATACAGTTCAGGACTTCCATGCCTGGTTAGCTAACTATACTCCAGATGCAGTCACCCTAACTGAAACCTGGCTAAAACCACATAATCAAGATAGTGAAATTGCCCTACCTGGCTATAACATCCTTAGACTTGACAGACAAAAGAAAAGAGGAGAAGGTATAGCCATACTCTACCCTGACCACCTCTCAATAACCAGTCCAAACCTCCCTCTACCCTCTTTCTCTACAGCTGAACTCCTACTTACCAATGGTAAACTTAACAACTTTACCACCATAACAGTTGTAGCAATTTATATCCCCCTGGAGACAATCTAAGCATACTCGAGAACATCCTATCCACCAATCTCAGACCATCCATAATGAAACCATCATTCTTGGGGATGTAAACATAGATTGGCTCTCAATATAAACTCCTAATACAACCTCTGGTATCAACTTACATGGATTTGAGCAGCTAATCACTACCCCTAGCTATATTAACAAATCACACCTGCCACAGTCTCTTCTGGACTGGATTTTGGTATCTCACCCCCAAAACTACCTTAACCCTCACACTCTAACAAATGCCCTTAGTGACCACTGCCCTATCACAGTAACTAGACATATGTCCCGCAAAATCTCATCTTTCAGCCCTGACTCTTTCACTGACCAACTCTCAAGAATTAACTGGTCCCATCTTACCATACTCCCTTTAGATGAGGCTGTCTACTCTTTCAACTCCATCTTTCTTAACATCCTCAACTCCCTTGCTCCTCTCCGCACAACAAGAATCAAAGCTAACACTGCTCCTTGGCTGACTAAATTTACTCGAACCCTGATGAAAAATTGTGACAGGATTTGGAAATTATGGACTAAAACTAAGACTCCTTCTCTCCTACAAACCTATAAAGAACTTAGGAATCAAATAAAGAAAATTATCAACAAAGACAAGACTAACTTCTATGCAAACCCTCCCACTACCCTAAAATCTGACCCCAAAAAATTCTGGAACACAATCAATCACAATACTACATCCAGCAAACCCTTCCCCTCCTAACCCATGCCCAAATAAAACTCCTGAAGAAACTGCCACTACATTTAACAGTCATTTTACTGACTCAATAACTACCATAATAAATGCTCTTCCCACTAGGAAAAATGCTAATAACTCCACATTCTCAACTTCTACTCGCTATCCTTCCAACTCTTTTCCCTTAAATCAGTTTCAACTAACTATATTAAATCCCTACTCTCCAAACTCAAACCCTGCTCCCCCTCAGCTGATAATCTACCTTCCTACTTTCTACAGATTGCTGCTGAACAAGCCTTAGCCTATCCAGTATCCATCCTTATTAACCAATCTATCTCTGAATCATATGTTCCAGCTATATGGAAAACATTCTATACATTACCTATACATAAAGGCGGTAAGTCTTCTGATATATCAAACTTATGACCAATTGCTATACTGTCTTCCCTCTCTAAAATTCTTGAGAAATGCGTTCACAAGAAGATAATGCAGTACCTTCTACAAGAGAACCTTCTAACACACACACACAGCATGGATTTCGTCCTAAACACAGTACTACAACTGCACTAATATCCTCCATCAATACTGTTATCACTGGCCCGTGACAACAATAAACTAGTTTCATGTCTGTTCCTTGACCTGTCCAAAGTCTGACACTTTCTCTCATCCCCTCCTCTTAGACAAACTCTCCCATTTAAAATTCTCTCCTCCCACCATAACCTGGTTTTCTAGCTATCTCTCTAACCGACAGCAAGCTGTAAAATGGCATTCTGCACTACCCCCCCCCCCTTAGCGTCCCAATGGGAGTCCACTGCTCTTCAATATTTTCACAAACCTACTTTACACCTCATGTCCCCACTCTATGATTCCACTGTCATCAGCATTGCGTACAATCCATCTGACCTCCACTCTACTACTCAAGCATCGTTCAACACCACAGAGATGGCTCTGTGACAACAAATTAATTCTTAACCCTAAGAAAACTAAGCCCCTACTCTTCCTCCCCCCCAAAAATCATCAATCTTAAAACTACATTTTCCATCCTATCAAGCAATAACACTATCATTACTGCTGAACCCAGCACTAAACTGCTGGGAGTCATAATAGACGATCAGCTTAAATTTGACCTCCAAGTCACTACCTCTATCAAAATGACTCACCAGAAACTTGGACTCCTATATTGTAATAAGAGATATTTAACCAATACAGCTAGAATAACTCTCTCCCATGCATTTCTTCTTCCCACCCTTCTATATAGCTGTCAATTATTCACAAACCTTAACACCACAATCATAACAAAACTTGAAACTACCTATAATAAGGTTGCCAGATTTGCTACAAACCAAACCTACAAGTCACACCATTGCCTATCCCTTAAACAATTGGACTGGCTCAAATTCCCTCATATGCTTCTACTACATCAACTGCAAATTATCCACTCCATCCTCTATCTACCATCCTTCTGCCCTAGTCACTCATCTATTATATCTAAATGTTCCCCTACCACGGCTTGACATAGCTCAGACCAGGACTTCCTACAGATTTATAACCCCAAAACCAAAACAAGATGTTTACTATACAACTATAACCCTGCAGCAGCTTGGAACCAACTACCCCAAGAAATTAGTTCCCTTGACCAAACCAAGCACATCAAACTAGCCACTCACAGATATCTAACAAACAAATGGTCCTGCCACTGTAGTCATCCTCCCCGCAACTACCCTACCTTCTAATACCTCCCCCTCCATATTCTTCCCATCAATTTCTTCTACCTCTTTATCCTCATCTTCTGCTGCCTAGCTAATAAACTTCTACCCCTCCATCTCTATGTTTAATCACTTCATCCCCATGCTTTGCCTTTTTGTACATATAATGTATATAACCAAACAAGAATTATGAATGCTTTATTCCTTTCATGACATTGTACACAAGTGTTTTCTGTAAGTTTTATGACATTATACCCAACGGTTTTCTGTATGATTTATTGTAAATGTTATCTCTTTAACTGTTCGATTAGTTCCAAATGGTAGTGTCTTAACTGTAAGTAAAATTTAAAGAAAAAAACTCACCGAGGAGCTTTTCTCCTTGGGTCTCCACTGAAAACGAGCCAAACGCTCAGCTGGACTAACCCGGTTAACAAATGTAAAATAAAATAATAAATAAAATTAACAAACACCATAATAGCAGTTCAGTTTCTGGTGGAATATAAATACATGCCATTGTAATCCTGCTCTCTTGCCAATATGCCCTTAATATGAATCCTCCATTGTTTGTTTGTCCTCTTCTGTCACACTGGAATTCCTCTAGCAATTAGCATTACTCCCCTTTACCTTTGTCACTGACAGTTGGCTGGATATCTATCCTAAAATGCTTTCTTTGTTAAATATACACGCTCACTTCTTTCCAAATGCATCTCCTGTAACAATGCTATTGGGACCCTGCATTTCTTAATATAATTCAACATTTTCTTTTGGTCTTTACCTGTAAGGTCATTTGCAAAGCAAGATAATATGGATAGCGTAACCATTATGATAAAAAGCTACTGTTCCTACCTATTATAAATGACAACTTTTTGTGTATTTTCAACTTTGGCATACCTCTCAAATGTCCCTGATTTTGAACGACGTCCCTGAACTCAAACTTTAGCTATGTCTCCTCTTAATCCCTTCTAAAACCGGTGACTTTTGGGGAAAAGATGGTGAATTACACTTAATAAATAATGACAATGTTTAGAGTTATACGCTTTTTTCACTTTAGAAAATGGATGAAATCAATTCACATTCTAATATAATGTCCATGTCCCAAGTCAAATGTATTATTATTTTAAAAGTGTCCCTGATTCATTGAGAACTTTTGTGTTACATGCACACACACACACACACTAATGTTTGGCAAGCTGATTTTTAATATGATTATTTCTTCTCATCTCCATTTGATACATGCACACATACTAATGTTTGGCAAGCTGATCTTTAATATGGTTATTTCTTCTTATCTGCATTTGAAACTATGTCACATTTTTCAAGAATTTTTGTTTAATGAAAATCCTCAAACACAAAAAACTAAATATTTTTCAAACACCCCATTCCCTATTAACATACAACACACAAAAACTATGTACAGCTTCAAAAAAATACAGTATTTAAATTGATTTTAACTGTGTTGCAGGAATATTAACTGAACGGGAAGTTTTGACTCTGATCTTCAGTTAGTGCCACCCACCCACCCTATTTTTGTTTTTGTGTTAATCTTAGTGGCCTTGAAACTGACCGCCCCTCTTGTAAATTTGTGTTTGAATACTCCTTCTGGGCCCATCTCATTTGCTCACTCAACTGAGTGCAGTGAGATCATATTCTGATTTCAGGCACTCCTACTGTGTACAAAGAGAGCATCTGGGAAACAGAAAAAAAAAATTATGCTTGTTTCCTGCCTTTCCTGTTAAGTGGTATAGACTATTTGTAGACTTCTGAGCCCCCAAGCCCTTCTGTGTTGGAGGGAAGCCTTCTAGCTTAGTTTTTTTTTCTTATAACTAGCCAGTTTTCTAGTTTCAGCACTCAAATGTGTTTCTTTGATCTCAGCACTTGTTCAGAAAAAAAAAATGTATCTGCTTTTACTGTACTTGTGTTTCTACCTACTTTATTTTACTTTTGCATCATCTTAAAAGTACTCAATTGTATTTATTACTGCTTGGTGTAACTCATTCTAAGCCTTTTGGTTTAAACACTTGGGCTTCGGACCAGTTGTTTTGCACTGAGAGGGTTTGTGGTCTGCACTGTAGTGGCAGAACAGGTAGCTTACATCCTTCTGGGTTGGGAAATGCTGATTGAGGGCTCAGTGTCTGTTATTCTAAAAGTGTATTAATTCTGGTTTACGCACTTGGGCTTTCAGGCCAGTTATTTTACATTAAGAGGGTTCGTGGTCTGCACTCTTGTGGGAGGAGAGGCTGGACTCTGCCCTTCTGAGCTGGGAATTTCTGGTTAAAGGCTTATAGTGCATGCATATCTGAACTGCTTCTTACTGAAGTTGGTGCGCCTTGTTTGTTGTGGCACAGACTGTATTCGGGCCTGCTGGATCTAACTTTGTTTGTGTAACTTGAGCACTAATCCAGGCATTCTCTAAAGTATTCAACTGTATTTATTACTGCTTGGTAGTAACTTGATTAAAGTGTAGCTATCATTCTAAGTCTTTTGGATTAAGCACTTGGGCTTCAGACCAGTTGTTTTACATTAGGAATGTTTGTGACATGCACTGTGGTGGCAGGACAGGTAGCTTTCATCCTTCTAAGTTGGGAACTCCTGATTGAGAGCCCAGTGTCTGTTATTCTTAAAGTGTATTAGTTCTGGTTTAAGCACTTGGGCTTCAGGCCAGTTATTTTACATTAAGAAGGTTCGTGGTCTGCACTCTTGTGGGAGAAGAGGCTGGACTCTGCCCTTCTGAGCTGGGAATTTCTGGTTAAAGGTTTATAGTGCCTGAATATTTGAACTGTATCTTACTGAAATTGGTACACCTTGTTTGCTGTAGCATACACTAGATCCAGGCCTGCTGAATCTAGCTTGGTTTATATGCTTGTTGTTTGTTTGCTTGTTATTTCCCTGGAACGCTAATTCTACCTAATACGCGGCTTCTCAGTGCTTCTGTGGATCACTAGTGATATCTGCATTGCTTACTGTACTTACTTCCTTGTTTCACTTGAAAGAAAGTTACTGTTTGTCATTTTTGCATTTAAGTTACCTGTAACACATTGCACTTAAGTTACCTGGCACTTGCTCGCTAAAGCAATTATATAAGTCAGCACTAAAAATTAAAAGCACTACACCCTCACTCCCCATTGGCCCTTGTTTTCAATTATTAAGGAATTCCCAATATTATTCTAGCATGTCCAAAGGTCAGTTGCCAATCTCCTCTCCGGTCCAGCTGGTGAATCTGGGAATCTTGAGGCAATGTTACAACTGCCTCATGCACACAGACAACCCTCTCCTCCTCCCAACAAATTCCAACACATGTGAGAGATGCAACCATATAGCCAAACTGGAGGCTAAGCTCTCTCAACTCAGTAATGGCATAACCAGTCAGGAGGAGAAGGAAACCACACTCACTACAATTCCAGTCTCACAGAGACCTACCACGACAGCAAACCAAACACATAATCACACAAAATACACTTGTAATAGGTGACTCTATCATCAGGCACACTGACGTCCCGCTCACCAGGCTGAACAAGGAGAGGGTCATGGTGAGCAGCCTGTCAGGCGCTAGGATCCGCCAGATAACACAAGCACTCAGGTCACTCCAAGGCAAGTTCAAATATGACTCAGTCATTGTCCATGCTGGTGTGAATGACCTGAGACGTACCTCCCTGGACTACATGAAAAGAGACATAAAGGAGCTCTCTGAGCATGTAGCCCAGGCCGGTATGACCCTGACCTTGAGTAGCATCTTACCATCACCAAGAATGATGCCACAATATGAAGACAAGATGATCAATTTCAACAATTGGCTTAAGTACTGGAGTCATTCAAAGGGGATCCAATGCCTGTCAGCTTGATATGCTCGACAAGCCACGATGCTTCGCTAGGGACGTCTTGCACCCGTCACCCCTGGGCTTTCGGATATTGGCAAGGGCTCTTGCTACCCCCATAGTGCCTTTTTTAGGCAAGGCTCAAAAGACAAACCCACCTCCATAGGTATCACAAGGGATAAGAAACTAAGAGTAATGCTACTCAACGCCAGAAGTCTAAACCTCAAGATACACGCACTCGAAACTCTCCTTAGCATGGAGAACATCGATATCTGTGCAGTAACAGAAACCTGGTTCAGGGCTCCCGAGAGCACCCCAGCACTACCAGGTTATACCTCATACCATGCTTTTCGGCCCCAAAACTTGGACCGAACCACAAAAGGAGGGGGAGTATCAATATTCATCAAAGATACCCACACCTCCAGGTTGGTGGCAAAGCACAAAGCATCAGAGACTAACCATGTGCAACTAACAGTGGGTAAAACTGCCTTCCAGTTTATAGCCTGCTACAGACCACCCTCCCAAACCCAGGAACCCCACTCGGCCTTCTTGAGAATACTGGAAAATATGAAGGTCTCTCCAAACACCATTATATTGGGCGACTTCAACTACCCAAACATAGACTGGGAGCATTACTCTAGCTCCAACACCCTAGCCTAAAGGTTCCTAGAATTTATAAACTCAAATGCTATGGAACAACTTGTTACCACTCCCACAAGAGGGGAAAACATACTGGACCTGATCATCACCAACATGGGGACTCTATGCTCCAGACCAGAAGTGTATCCCTCACTGGTAAGATCAGACCATAAACTAATCTCACTGGATATTCACATCCCGACTCCACCCCTGCCCAGAAAACCACAGTGAAAAACTTCTCTAAAGCAAATTTCACACTCCTCAAAACCGAGGTGGAATCCTTCAAAGCCCCGGGCCTGTGGAAAATATGGCCCAGACCGCAGAATCCTTTATAAACGCATTCTATGAACACCTTCAGGAATGCATGGATCATGCGATCCCAAATAAAACCAAGACCCAATCCTCCAAAGGCAGACGTCCTGTCTGGTGGACCCCAGCCATAAACAAACTATACAACAGAAGGAGGAAGCTACTAAATGATAGAGCAAAATCCCTAAAAGGGAAGGCATCACTGATCAGTATTAGCAAAAAACTACGGGCACTCATAAAATTGTCTAAGGCCAGCTTCGACAGAAAAATTGCACAGGACACTAAGGATAATCACAAGGCTTTCTTTAGTTATGTTAGGAACTTGGGTGGTAATTCCCAGGTATGATCAGAATTAGTCCAAAATGACAAAAAATGCACTGAACCCACAGACATTGCCAACATCCTAGCTGACAGGTTCAGCGCAAACTCCCCCCCCCTCCCCACCAAAAGGGCAAATATCTATCCCAGCAGAGTGCTGCCCCCCTGACATCTCAGATGCTCAGGTAAGAGCCGCCCAAAGCAAAAAACACAGCATCAATGGGACCAGACGGTGTCCCGGGCTGCGTCCTACATGAACTCCAAGAAGAGCTAAACCCAAACATAAAACTACTGTTCAATCTCAGCCTTACTACAGGATATGTGCCCAAAGAGTGGCGTACAGCAACAGTGGTCCCTCTCCATAAAGGTGGTGCCTCAACGGATCCTGGAAACTATCACCCCATAAGCCTGACTAGCTTGGTCTGCAATGCTATGGAAAGGATCATCATGGACCTCATAAATAAAGATATTGGGGACCTACAGACACTGGATCCTACCCAGTTTGGCTTTGTTAAGGGCAGATCCTGCCTCTTAAACCTGGTTGATTTCTTTGAAACAGTCACCATGGCCATTGACGAGGGGAAGGTGGTCCACACAGCCTACCTGGACCTCGCAAAAGCCTTCGATACAATACCCCACTCGGGCATTATAGATAAGCTCACCAGCTTAAATTTAAACCCCTATGTCACTAGATGGATTGCAAACTGGCTCAAGGACAGAACCCACATGGTTAGAATTGCTGGAGCCATGTCAGACTCCAAACCAGTTACAAGTGGTGTCCCACAAGGCTCAGTCCTGGGACCCCTCTTGTTCGGTATATATTTCTCGGAGGTACAGGCCAACACGGAAGGACTGTGGCTGACCAAGTTCGCAGATGACTGCAAACTGGGCGCCATGATCGACTCTCCAGCCGACACAAGCATTCTCCAAAAGGGCCTCATAGAAACAGACAACTGGTGCCAGAGCCATGGCCTCAAGCTAAATGCCAAAAGTGTATAGTCATCCCCTTTGGCAAAAACAAAGTGCCCACAAATTACCACATAGGTGGTAATCCATTAAGTACAGAAGAAGTAATTAGGGACCTGGGGACCCAAGTTAATAGCAATCTCTCATTTGACAACCACGTGGCCAAAGTGGTTAGAAAAACATTTTATATAGCCCACCTAATCATGAAGGGATTCACATCTAGATCAGGGGAGGTCATCGTGCCTCTTTACTCATCCCTCATCAGGCCCATAATTGAGTACAATGCCCCTTTTGGGATGTACCTTACCAGACACCTGCAGCAACTGGAAAGACCCCAAAAGTACCTCACCAAGAGGATCAAAGGGCTCAAACAGATGCCATATGCTGCCCGGTTAAAGAAACTCCAGCTCTACTCAGTGGCATACCGCCTGTTCAGAGGCGATCTGTGCCTGACGTATAAAGCCATGTCCAACCCGGAATTAATGGACATGCTGCACCTCAGAAAATCCAAATCCCATTGAGCTACGCTCGAGACTTGAACCTCAGCACTGAAATAAATAGGACATGCTGGAGGGACAGATTCATAACCCAGAGGCTCCCGTCACTCTGGAATAAAATCCCAGTCGAGGTTAGGCAGAGTCCCTCATTGACTCTCTTCAAGAGGAATCTTGATGAGTGGATGGGAGATCGTAGGTTTACCCCGGGTATCACTTCTGTGTCACTGTTAGACAGAGGCACAGTATACTAACCTCGAAAAAGGGCATAGCAAAATAAATTTAAAATGGGTGGCGAAAGCCAAACATATTTTGGCTAAGCTTATAAATGCCCTAGGGCAGATAGCCTAGTATGAACCTATGAACCTATGACAGGAAGAAATGCTCCAAATCAATACTGCACCCACATGCATTACCTAATCTAAAAGGAAGCTTATCCATGCTAAAGTGCATGCTACAGCTTGTGTTCCCACTTACACGGACTGCTCTCTGTCTTTTTCTTATCTCTATTCTCCTCCCAGATGTGAAAAACAGCTTGTATGCTTTCAGAAAACATCAACTCTTAGCCCTAAGACAAGTGAACTATATTTAAATAAACATGAATTGTACACTGTTCTATTAAATGCATTAAAGTATTAACACTACTACGACGACTGCTATCTCTGATTCACTTCCCATAATTTCAAACTATGTAATTAAACTGCTTGCCATTGTACCTTTAAATTTTGCATTTCCTCAGCAAAGAATGTGCCTTACTCTCCATGTTGTTTGTACCTGCAGATAGCTTATCTCCATGGAAAAGTACCAATCAATAAATCTTTGTAAATTTCACAAAACAGAATGGAATGTACAGACGCCTTTAGCTGCAGACTTTGACTCCCAGCAAACATTTGCTAATGAAAAAACAAGCATTTGCAGATGTAAGAAACTTGGAATTTTTAATGGCTTTCATCATTATGTCTCATTTTTAAAGTCTACTTACATAAAACATGTTTATAGCTTAAGCCAGTGGTATTAATCCAGACATGTACACTTGCAAAAATATGACAAAATATATTAATTCTGGTTATAATCAGTGCACTTTTACACCCTACCTCAGAAACCCAAGATCACAGCAAATTAACAGTATAAAGAAGTTATGTACTCACCATAACGTTCCATCTGAGTAGGTAACTTCATTTGTCAGCAACCTGTGGGTTACGGATACAAACCGGCAGCATACCAAGCTAAAGATCTGAGCTCCAAGTTCCACTCCTTTACCCATACTACCTTGCAACCTCCTTCCAATCCTCAGATCGCATTTGCCACCTGCACAAACAACAAAACAAACTAACAACCTGAGAAAAACCTGTCTCAAAGACAACAAAACTTGAGCATCCAAGCCTCGAGTTCAGCTAAATAACTATTCAGGTTAAGAGGAAGGAGGGAGGGACGGTTGCTGACAAATGAAGTTACCTACTCAGATGGAACGTTATGGTGAGTACATAACTTCTTTATCTGAAGTAGTTAACTTCATTTGATCAGCAACCTGTGGGACAGAGTCCCCAGCTACCTGAAGTCTTGGGAGGCCTTCAAGGAAGAATATTCCAGTGCACTGCAGAGCCAAAAGAAGCCTTTCCAAATCTAGCTTATAATGAGAAATAAAGGTGTGAGAGGACGCCCAGGTAGCCGCTGAACAAATGTCATCCAGGGAAACTCTAGACCAGAATGCAGCAGATGTTGCCATAGAACGCGTAGAATGAGCATGAACTCCCATTGGTTCTGGCAAGCTAGATTCTCTATATGCTAAGAGAATACAACTCGAAAACCATCTGGCAAGAGTCACTTTAGAAATCGGTTTCCCTAGAAAAGATTTTTTGTAAAGGAGACGAAAAGTTGGTCAGATTTATGAAAGACAGCCGTCCTGTGTAAATAAAAACATAACTGTCTGTGAACATCCAGTAAATTAAGTTTATACTCCCCTTTGTTCTGGTAATTGGGGAAAAAAACAGCAAATTAATGGATTGATTAATGTTCATCTCAGAAGCAACTTTGGGAAGAAAAGAGGGATTAGTCCTGAGAGATACCCTGTCCTTGTGAAATACAAGGTATGGAGGTTTGATAGAAAGAAGCTCTGACACTCTCCTGGCTGAGGTAATGGCTACCAAAAAGGCCATCTTCCATGACAAGAACTTCAGATCAACAGAAGCTGCGGGTTCAAATGGAGGCGCGACTAATGCCTGAAGAACTAAGGTCAGGTCCCATGGTGTGGATGAATTTCTAATAGGAGGTCTCAAAAGAAAGGTACCTTTTAGAAAGGCCTTACAAATTCTGGTAGCAGCGAGAGAACCAAAGTTGTCCCCAATATGGAAATGGGAAATAGCAGCCAGCTGAACCTTTACAGTAGATGAACTGGCCCCCTGCTGAAAAATATGAGACAAGAATTCTAGAACCAAAGGTAACCACTGAAACACTGAACTCTAGTAAAACAAAAGTAAAACGCCAGCTAAGTGAAGCGAAAACACAGTGAACGAATGTAATAAAAACGAAATCTGCATTTATTTTCATATACAAAATAACTGAGCGCTTTCACCCATCAGCATAGTGGGTTTCATCAGAGTTATATCTTAAAAACAGCAACTACCCTTTATATATACAAATCCATTAGCACATCCTGTGACTCCGTCAATTTAACCATTAATCAATTAAATGTTAAATGTTCATATAAAGTAAATGTTTACTCTTCCTTTGTTGTGACAAGCATTAACCTTATATACTGTTTGTATTTACAAAATATAAATACATACTGTATATCTTACAAATTCATATTAGATCACCTGTTGTTACTTTCCACCACTTGTTTCCTTTTTAATACCATAAGTTAATGTAGGTTAATATACCATAATAAATAAATGTACCTTAATAAATATCTAGTTATTAAATAATATGTAAATTCATATTTAAAAATACCTACACATATATTTACATGTCATAATAAATATCTAGTTGTTAAATAGTTCCAAAAACATTTTTAAAAATACATTTTTAAATAACTACCATTTAATATATTTGTTAGTAAATGTTAAAGCATAAAATTTAACCTCAAACCGTCATATCTGTTCCCTATGTAACAAACTTAAAAATGTTCACATATCATAAAATGTCAGCAAGTTATATTATGTAAGATTTCATTTTCAAATAACTCATAATCGATATATGGTCATTTATTCCTGGTTTTACACTTGAATTTAACCTCAACTGCCATATACACTCCTTAGCTTCTAGGAGTGTATTCATATCACCTTCATTGATATTATTGTCAGGTATACGGTCAACCACAAAAAAACAGGAATCTTTTAAAATCCTTACATGTTTTGCTATGTGTGTACAGAGAATTAGTTGTTTTTTTGTTTTTAATGTCCCTATTGTGCTCTGTAATTCTCTCCCTTAACCTTCTTTTAGTTTTACTTATGTAAAATGCATAACATGATAAACAGGAAGCTAAATACACAACGTATTTGGAGTTGCAGTTTACGTGTCCTGGACATCTATCTAAGAGTTCTGTTAATACCTTTGACTGTAACATAAGGGCCATCGTTGATAAATCTGCAACACTTGCAAAATCCACATTTTTTCATCTTAGAATTTTTATATAATGTTTCACTTTCAAAATAATCCTTCAGATTCCTTCCTTTACTATATACAATCGTTGGAGTTCTACCTATATAATCCAAGACCTCAGTTTGGTTATTGAAAACCTTGTCAAAAGTCTCCCTGATATTTTTGGTGATGTGACTTACATTGTCTGCAAATGGCAGGTAGAAAGGCCTTACAAATTCTGGTAGCAGCGAGAGAACCAAAGTTGTCCCCAGTATGGAAATGGGAAATAGCAGCCAGCTGAACCTTTACAGTAGATGAACTGGCCCCCTGCTGAAAAATATGAGACAAGAATTCTAGAACCGCTGGAATAGGAGCGGTAAAAAGATCCAAGTTCTTATGTGAAGCCCAAATGGAAAAACGTTTCCATTTACTATTGTAAATCTTCCTGGTAGAGGGTTTATGTGCCGCCACCAGAATGGACTTGACTAGGGAAGAGATACTGGGAGTCCTGGCAACTAAGGGAACTGGATCAGCCAAGCTGAGAGCTTGAGCTCGTCCAGGTTCGTTGGGGCCATTCCCGAGGGGTGAGAAATCAGATCCGGAATGGCATCCAAGATCCAGAGAGGAGCTATGAGATGAGACCGTAGGCAGGGGAACCAGACTTGACGAGGCCAGAATGGGGCTATGAGGATAATCTTGCTCCCCAACCGACGAGTTTTTTGCAAAAATGTTGTCATCAGTGGAAGTGGTGGATACGCATAAAGAAGACCGGGCGGCCAAGCATGGACTACAGCGTCTCTGGGGGCTTCCCCTAAAGGAGGAATCAGAGCAAAAAACTCGCTGCACTTCACTTTGGAAGGCGATGCGAAGAGATCGCAGCAAGGATGAGCCCACTTGAGGAAGATCTGTTCCGCTACGGAAAAATTCAGAGACCACTCGTAAGTGGAGAGGATAGTTCTGCTCAATTTGTCCGCCAGAATGTTGGACCGACCCAGAATGTGCGTCGCTAACAGGAAGCAGCTGGTGGAGATCGTCCATTCCCAAACTCTCATGGCTTCTCGGCAAAGAGGGTAAGACCTGGTTCCCCCCTGTTTGTTGATATACCAGAGCACTGACATATTGTCTGACTGGATCGCAGTAGTCCCCGGAGGAAGGAAGGCATGAAGGGCCTGCAACACTAATCATCTCCAGTACATTTATATGCAGAATGGTCTCTGTCTGAGTCCACGTGCCTTGGACAGTACTGCCCGCACAATGCCCCCCCTACCCTAGGCGGGAGGCGTCCGTGGTCACTGTGGCCTGGGGTAGGGGCATAACAAAAGGTCGTCCTTCCCAAAGGGCTCAGGATTGGAGCCACCACATGAAGGAGTTCCTGCAAACCCTGCTGAGGGGAATCGGCAAGTCTAGCGAATGGAGTAGAATGGACCACTGGACTTGCAACGTCCACTGTAAAACCCTCATGTACAGATGAACGTAAGGGATCAAATTGATCGCTGCCGCCATGGACCCCAAAGCTCTCAGGGCTAACTCTGCTGGGGGGGGCAGGAGACTGAGAAGAGCTAGTGCATGTAGAGTCATGCTGTGAAGTCTGTCTGGCGTTAAGAAAGCCTTGACTTGAAGGGAATCTATCCTGGCCCCTATAAAGTCTATAACCTGAACAGGTTGGAGGAATGACTTCTTGACATTTATAGTGATCCCCAACTGGGATGATAAACGGAGGAAAAAGTCCCTGGCTAGAGAGAGAAGATGCCTGGTGGGGGCGGTGAGGAGCCAGTCTAGGTACGGGAAGACCTGTATGCCCTGGAGTCTCAGGTGGGCCGCTACAACTGCCATGACCTTGGTGAATACCCTGGGGGCTGTGCTGAGACCAAAGGGTAGGACCCTGAACT
Organism: Protopterus annectens; assembly: GCF_019279795.1. Taxonomy (NCBI): domain Eukaryota; kingdom Metazoa; phylum Chordata; order Ceratodontiformes; family Protopteridae; genus Protopterus; species Protopterus annectens. Next base: position 30,425,634 of record NC_056737.1, read on the forward strand.
GGTGATGACTGGCCCCTAGCCGAAAGCGGAGAAACCTCCTGGACCATCTGTCCATGAGAATATGGTAGTACGCATCCTTGAGGTCTGTGGAGCACATTCAATATTCCTCCTGCAAGAGGGGCAGAATGGATTGGAGCGTGACCATCCAGAATTTCTTCTTGGCAACAAAAAGGTTCATTGTTGACAGGTCGAGAATCGGCCTTAAGTCCCCCGTCTTTTTTTGCACCAGAAAGAACCTGGAGTAGATGCCTGATCCGGACTGTCTGGGGGCACATGCTGGATGGCTCTTTTTTCTAACAGCTTTTCTACTTCCAAAGCAGCGGCCTCCCTTTGAGTGGGTAGGACATCTGGGAGGTGCCTTGAGTAAGGGGGCTTGTTTATGAAATGGATTGAATAGCCTCTGGATATTATCTGAAGCACCCAGCGATCTGTCGTGATGGACTCTCTTTGAGCCAGGTGACTTGAAAAACACCCCCCGACTGCCTCCAGAGAGGAGCAGTCAGGCAACCCCTCACGGCTGCTGCACGGGTCAATTGGAAAAGGGTTCCTGTGACCCGAAGTTCTTCGGACCCCCTCTGCCTCTTGGCCGGCGTCCACCTTGTCCCCCTCTGCCTCTGGGGGAGAAGGAGTCCTGAGCGTTCCAGGCCTGCTGAGATTTCCGGAACCACATTTTCTTCTGCCCTCGCTGGTTCCTGGAGAAGGACCTTTGAGGGGTAGAGAAGCGGATTCCGACGGCTGACAGTGTTTTCCCATCTTTCTCGCTCTGGACCAGCATCTCGTGGATGGTCTTCCCAAACAGGGTAGACCCGTCAAAGGGTGCATTCACAAGGGCACCTTGAAAGGTTCCAAAAAATCGCAAAGCCGAAGCCAGGCATGACACCTTAAGGCGATACCAGACCCGCTAGCTCTAGCAGCTCCTTCCATGGCATGAGTAGCCACATAGACATATTAGACACTGATTTGAGAGTGGCCATACGAGTCGAGAAAGTCCATTTATCCTCAGCCGACATGGACTCTGGGGGAGACTCAGCGTACTTTTTAACCAGGTCCAGCTGCAGTCTGATTACATGGGCCAAGTAATTCAGCACCCTAATAGAGACGGTAGCTGAAGCAAACATCCGCTTTTCAATACGGTCCACTGCCCAAGACTCCTTGTCAGGGGGATGGACTGAAGAACTGCCCTGAGCTAGCTCCTTTTTGGTGGCCGCCGCCACCACCACCACCATGGCATCTACAGGGGAACCCTTGCTCCACAAAGCTTTGTCTGCAGGGGGGCTCAGAATCTTGACGGGCCTCCTGTGGATCGGCTCTACAGTGTCCTGTTCCTTCCACGCCCTGGTGGTAATCAGGTCGACCAGGGGGTCAGCCAGGGGGGACACCCAAGAAGTAGATGGGCCTGTGTCAAACGCCTCCAGGAATACCGATTAGTCCGAGGAAGGTTTTTTGATGGACCACCCCCTCCTTTGGCAGAGCATTTCTATAATGTCTCCAAAGGAGACGTCGTCGGGGGGGGGGTGACTTGGGAGAACCTTCCCCTTCCTCCAAATCGGTATCCTCGGTGAGGGACTCAGGGGAGTCCAAGTGCCTCCTTTTGCACAGGTGTTTGTGAGGAATCTCCTCGGGGGGACTGTCCGAGGGGGGCTCACCAATGGATTCATGTTCCCCCAGGGGAACTGGCTGGGGCGTTAACGACACAGGCTGTCCCTGGGACTGGATGATGGAGGACAAACTGAGCTGCGCGGGAGTGGGGGCGGATCCTGAGCTAAGAGTGAGGGGTCTCGATCCTCTAGAGAGAACCCTCTCCACAACATCAAATGCCGATGGGGAACCGGCCTCTCTAAGACAATGGATCGGTGTCAGAGCCGAAGCGCTCGGATCCGAGTGGACAGTGTGCTCCAACCGCAAAGGAGCCGAAGACACACTCGCCCCCTCGAATCCGATGTCCGGCTCTCGGCTCCGACAGCTCGGATCCAAAAAAGGATCAGATAAGCTCGAGGGCATGGCCAGCGTTGAGGTAGCAATAACCATCGGCGCCGACTCCCTAACTCCAAGGATCCTCGGATCCGAAGCCTCCGAAACCCGGTAGTGGATCGGAGAAGGAGCTATCGGGGCAAACAGCGGAGCTGAACTCCCCCCCGGAGGGGGGGGGCAACAACACTCCCATCTGCAGCTGAGTTTGCAGGAAGCGACGCATCATCTGGTCCATATCTACCTCCGAGAGGATACGAGTAGATCTGGAAGAGGCCGCCGAAGCCGGCCGGGAGGGCCAACGCGATGACCTCAAAGGTGGTCGGGCTTCCTCTGGCTCCGAAAAAAAGTGTGGGGAACAGAGCCGTAGGGAAGGAGGGCTTGGTAATCTTTAGTGGAGAGGAGAGAACCTTAGCTGGAGGGGTCGAGAGGTCCAATTCGGCCTGCCGTTTGTGTCTTCACTCTCTCTCTTTCTTTCTCTCTCGCCCTTCTCTCTTTTCTGTCCTTTTTAGCCTCTCGCTCTCCCTTGGATGAGGTGGGAGGGTGAGTCCCAGACAGGGGAGGAGGGCCAGATGGTTGGGCAACCACAGCCACGGTTGTCGCTACTGAGGGAGATGAGGAAGAAGAAGCTGATTCCGTGGGTAGAAGACCCGCCAAAATCAGCTTGTGCTTCCTATCTCACAAGGCCCGGGGGTTAAAAGCTGCACAGATCTGGCAGCCTGAGGAAAGGTGAGAAACCCCCAAGCAAAGAACGCACTGAGTGTGACCATCCGCTGGTGACAGCTTATGGCCACACTCAGGTAGCTTTCTGGCTTTCAGCCATACCCTTTACACACACACACACACACACACACACACACACACACACACATCTAAAGGAAAAAGAAGGGCCTACTGGGGGATAGAAGTTACCAAGGATAAGAGGGCGGTAGATTAGTTACGAATAGAACTAATATATCAAAAAAAATATATAAAATACTACACACACACAACCACTATACTATCCAAATATTTTAAGAAAATATTTTAAGAAGTCTTTCTGCCATGGTGGTACGGCAGTATCGTTGTTACCTCACAGCAAGAGGTTCTCCCGTTCAATTCTCGGCTTGGCTTGGGAGTGCCTTCTTTGTGGAGTCTGCATGTCCTCCCCACGATTGGGTAGCGTTCGAAAGACATGCGTGCGTAAATGGGCGTGCCTTCATTGAAGGTTGGGCGTCGAGCTGGCACCTCAGCGTTTCGTAAAAAAATCTACTGCCAATCATTAGCGGACTGGAGTTCTGCTGTGGTGACCCCTTACCGGGAAAAAGCTGAAAGACAAACAACAACATTTTAAGAAGATTACAAGAAATAGTTACACTCGCCTGGAGCTCGAAAAATCCCGTGCTTGGCAAAGCCACGGCAAACGAGATCTGAGGATTGGAAGGAGGTTGCAGGGTAGTATGGGTAAGGTGGTGGAGCTTGGAGCTCGGATCTTTAGCTTGGTATGCTGCCAGCTCGGATCCGTATCGGATCCGTAACTCACAGGTTGCTGATCAAATGAAGTTAACTACTTCAGTTATAACATTAAACTTGCTTTTCTCCAGCCTTTCTTGGCATTATATGTAGTCTACACTTTTTAAAACTAAAAAAGTAGTTGTTTAACATCTTTAACGCATACAACAGTCGTTGAAGAGACTCCCCAATATTTAAAATACCCTGACTACACACTACACAAATATATATAACATGCCATTTCTATCATGAAATGTTTTATACAAACACTAATAAGAACAAAAACATTTCACTTATAGTTAACTTATTTCCCCTTTCAGTGTCCTTCTAAACATTAATGACAAAGTGGGTACATGCTTTACAGTCCATCCACAAATTTAACAAAGTCAACAAAAGTCCTGTATTTTTCACTTTTTCTTGTAAAGCCATATTTCACAATGTGATGGATGCTTTATAGTTTTCCCATTTATCTACTCTTTTCGGTGTTGCTGTTCTTGTTCCTGTTCACCTTCCTCTCCCAAAACAGGACTCTGGTTTATCTCCAAGATACTCTCAATTCTTCTAGTAGACACCTGTGCACCTTTCTCTTTCTCAAACATTTTTTTTGGAACATTAGAAAAGATTTCACTGGCAAAGTCACTCTATGAACCTTATTGTTCGAAGAATGTTTAGAAGAGCCCCCTTCTGCTTGCTGACTCATTTTTGTTAAAGTTTTTTTTTTTACTTCCTTCTCAGTCTGTTCTGCTTCAAAAATGTTTTTGATCCTCATAGTAAAAAGAAATACTCTGAAGATAGCAGACTATAACAGCTTGAATCTCACACCTGCCTCTCGACATTCCCTAATTGCTGGGATAAATGTGCTTCTCTTCTGCTTGATGTACAGTAAATAATCACTCTCTACAAATACTCTGCTTTCTCCAGTTTGTAATACTTTGCCCTATAGCCACACTTTTGCAAGGATCAACTCTTTCTGCTGTTATGATTGCATCTTTACTAATACAGGTCTTGGCTGCTTTCTCATGGCCAGGTTTGGAGAATACACTCGATGTGCCCTTTCAATAAACAATCCTCCTGTGGAATACTACTCCAGTTGCTTATTTATGCTTTCAAAAAGTTAATATGTTCTATTCAATCCAATTTCTCTGGTACAGCAGAAATCTAATTTTTTTATCTGTACGCTCTGTCTTCCAACTCTATTTGCTGAAACTGCTCTTCTTGAGAAGTCTCATACTCAGCCAGCTTTTTCTTCACTTCAGCCGCTGATTTTTGCAGTTTTATCAGTTTATCTGAACAGCTAGTTAAAGCTTCTTCTATTTTTCCAGCATTTTATTTGAGTTGATAAATTCCTTCAGTATTTCATTTATTTTAATTACCTCTGAGTACATTTGATTTTTTTTCTTGTAAATGACTAGAAGCTAACTCTTGAACCAAAGCTGAAGCTTGAACCATTTTTTTCCTGAACGTCTGCAGAATTCTTCTCAAACTGTGTTTTATCTTCACCTTTTCTGGTTGATTTCAGTTCAGATTTTTCAAATTTCTTCTTTGCTGACATTCCAGGCAGTGTTCTTGCTAGCCATTAACCGAATTTGACCCACGTAACAGTTTAAACAGTATTTCTACTTCTGAGTTTCTTTTTCACACTGGACTGAAGTTAAGCTGTTACTAGTATGTAGATAATCTTGGAAGTTGAGAATTACTACTTTGATTTCCAGCTGGCAATGAGAACAGCAAGGAAAACTCCACAGACTATAGAGAGAACCAACAGTGACACAAAAAATGTTTGCAAGTACAGAAAAAATAAACAAAACAGCTAATGACGTCGGGCAAAAGCAGTCACTGTGCAAAGAAAAAAGTAAACACTTTTTTGAAACGTGAAATTAAAATACTGAGCAGTTTTAATGAGGCATTCTTGTGCATTATTCATACAAGGTTCAACAATGAATGAACCCAAAGTATTAACACTTAACAATAAATAAAGACTTGCTGAGGAAATACGGTAATAAAGATTATTAACCTTACCTGTGCTGGAGTCCTGAATCAGGGGTGCAGCAGTAGTGCCAAGGCTCCGTATAAGACAGCCCAACTCTTGTAATGTGCATACAAGGACATGCTGGCTTGCAGCTACATCTGTTGTGCCAACACGACTCTCTATATTACTCTCACTGAGTTCAGCATCTGATAAAGTAAAAACAAGATAGGTCACCTTTTATTTAGTGACCTCAATGGTATCTTCCTTAGTTTCAAGAAATGTATGCTCAACATCTCAAAAAATTGAAGACTTTGTAACATACTCATAAACTGTAACTGGTACTAACTTAATCCATGAGGATAAATGCCTCTTAAGGAATCCAAAATCTGTTAAAGACCTGCACTGGTTGAGTTTTTAGTTGAATCTAGAACAGATACTGCTGTTAAAAAAGGGATAATTAGTAGGTGCATAAAATATTGGATGATAACTATAGGAATCAATCAGAGGAGGTCAGAGAAAACTGAATTGCTTATCTAATTTTATTTATTTATTTTATTTTACATTTGTTGTCCGGGCTAGTCTAGCTGGATACATATCCTTTTTCAGTAGAGGCCCGGGGAGAAAAGCTCCCACAATTAACAGAAGTATAACTTTACAATTATATACAAGAAATTACATTAATATAAAATCAAACAATAACAACATCTAAATATACAAGCTGTTAGTCTGGTAAACATTTGTTTTTCTTAGTTTTCTGTTAGTCTGGTAAACATTTTCTTCCCAAAACACAATAGGATGATTTGTGTATGCCTCCAGAATATGCAACGAAGTCTAGAAGATTTAGGATTTTTGCTTGGAAGTGTTTCGATAGGCACTTTTATACCTCAGGCACACTCCAAAGACTTTTTCTTCAGGTAGATGGCAAATGTTGGAGGTGTAATGTGGAATAAAGAGGTACCTTGGAGCATGTCTTTGGAGTACAAACACTTGACAGATTTTAAAAATTCCTTGCACAGTAATCTGTCAGGAGTACTACACAAGCAAACCAGTATAACTAAGGAAATCATTTTTTTTTTTAGTTTGGATACAGGATCTGAATTGCACTGACATAGTAAAGCCTTGTTAAGTTCAATTCTGCTGGCTGCCAAAACATCAATTACTAGTAAATGGAAATCAAAGTCTAAACCAACTATACTTGAAGTAGGGGAAATGTTAACAGAGATAAAAGAACAGGAGGTAGGATATTTAGAAAATGGTAGGAGTAACTTACATAGAAAAAAATGGAAATTGTTAGAACAATTCATGTAAAAAACGTTTTGAAGGAGGAATGAGGTTTAAGAGAAGGCAGGAATTGAACCATTTAAGTAATGTTTGATTGTTTATCTTTGATAGTACATTATATGTGATTTATAATGTTTGGAAATATGAACTTGTTAATATTGAAGAAATAAACTTGACCACTGTCCCTGCTAACGGGTTCTCTCTCAGCCCCCCACTTGCTAAATCCTCAGCCACTGACCACATCTGCGGTGAAGAAACCAGCCACAAGGACTCAAGGGCTTTAAAAAGAAAATAAGTTACTGTGGGTGTCTAGCTATGTTTCCCTCTTAGCCTGCTACTGTAGAAAGTACCTGGTCTAAAGCAGAAATAACTGGCTCTACCCATGGCTAGGGGCAGCAGCTGCTCCCCACCCCATCAACTTTAAATACATTCCCCAGTCAAACTTTTTCTTTTTAGTTATCAGTAAGCCAAGATAAAGCTTTACGCGAAAAAAGGTAATCCAGTAGATACACTGGAATTGGCCACTTGCAAAATAAAAGTAAAAAGGTACTTAAAACTGCCACTTTTTGTCTGCTTCAACCTAGGTATCTACCCAGAAAGGACACAGCTGAAATCAGGTCTACAGATTGTTTTTATTGTTTTTAGTAGCATTTGCTGCTCAATTTCTCCTGCGTGCAACCCGCTCCACTCTCCTACCCAACCCCCATTCCCACCCACCTCCTATTCAATTACATTTATTCCTAGCCAACCACACCCACTGCTTCTCTCACCCAATTAAAATTCTTCAGTACTCCTCAACAATTATCCACTCATAGGACACACCTTAGACACCTCCTCTAGTTAAGACCATATCCCACCTCGCTTTCACTTCCATGATCACCTCTCCTTACTCCATCACACTTTATTCAAACAAAATACACTCACCAACCAATACACACCCACCTCATTCTTACCATACTCACTGACTTTCTATAACACCATGCTCATATTTCATTGTGTAGCACTATTCACTCTTAGCACCTTGTCCTACCTTACATCCTATCACACAAACTTAAGTTACACCCAGCACACTTACTTCCATCACCCACATAATCCATTTAAAGTAAAACCAATTACATTTGCCATTAAACTATGTATCCACAAAAGTGGACTGAGGTAGGCGAAGCAGCACACACCAACAAGAATAAATAAAATTCTTTAATAATGTTAAGCGCTTTTCGTTTGAGACTGTGCTCAAACTTCATCAGACAAAATGTATTCACAAACCACATGCATAGGTACTGAACAAATTAACAGCTCAAATGAGCAATAAAAGCAATTAAACAATTAAAAACAAAAAACATTTAGAGACACTAATGTCATTAAAAGCATAAAGAAACGATCAATTCAATATCCAACTTGCACACCACCTTCAACTGCTGAATAATTGAATAGTTGAAATATAACAATTCAAAGTATCAGTTCAAGCAATTCTCATAAATATAATAAAAGCAATTAATGATCATAACTAAAAATCAACATGGAACTACCTTAATAAACTTTTGAGTTTTAAAATACTACTAATAGAACAGCATTCATTATTTCCATGGGTATTATATGCATTTAATCTAACTTGCCACATACGTTCTAATTCTTCCAACTTTATTGGAGTGGGGCCACCCCTAGAGTCTTCACTAATCTGGTCTATTATTATGAATTAAAATTTATGGTCCGGATTGAAACTGACATGCTTGGCTAAAGCATTCTCGAGTTTATTCTTCCGAATTGCATAAATATGTTCATAAAGACGGTCACAAAGACGTCTCTCCATCTTCCCAATGTAAAATGATGAACAATTCTGACATTATGTTAAATAAACTATCATTTTAGAATTACAATTAACACGACATTTCAAAAAATATTGATAATTATGTATATTAAATCTATTAGATTCAATTACGTACTAACAATAGTTGCAAGACTGGCACTTAAACATACCAGGTGTTTTTAGGTATGTATGTTGACGTTGTTCCAATAAGGACTTTAGGTTTTTTGCCCTCCTATAAGTCACTACTGGTCTATCACCAACTTTATTAAAGATACTGGTGTCACTTTTGAAAATGGCCCAGTTTTTACATAGTATGTCATAACAAAACTTGCTGTTGATAAGTAGTGATAAAAGATGGGACTTGGAACATAAGTTCACAAGTTGTATTAATATCGTCAACCGTGACATTCACGGAACTACTCTCCTGTGCAGCTTCCACATTATTAATATTTAATAATGGTTTAAACAACTGCCTAGTCCTTTTAGACACCACTTCTTCCATAAGTTCATCAATCATATTCTCAGGGGAGCCTCGATGGATGAACATGCTTTTTAACAAGCAACATTTGTCATGAAAGTCACTATCAAGAGTAGAAATACGGGCTGCCCTGACTAACTGACCCTTAACTGCAGCTCGCTTTTGGTGCTGAGGATAACAGCTAGAATAATGCAAAAAAGCATTAGAATATGAACTTTTTCTATTAATCTTAGCTGTATATCTCTGAAGTAGATGATTTTTAGATAGTAAAATGTCCAAATAAGCTATAGACTCAGTACTAAAAGTAGATGTAAACTTAAGAAATTCTGTGGTACCATTAAGGTAATAAACTAACATTATCACTAATGACTCTGTCACCATTGAGCAAGATAAAAATATCATCAAGGTAACGTGTATAAAAAATCAATCTATCCTTGTAGTCAGAATTGGATAAAACAAATGAATGTTCCCAATGAGCCATTACCAGATTAGCTATACTAGCACCACAAGGGTAGCCCATTGCTACCCCTACTTTTTGCAAATAAAATTTGTTATTGAACATAAAAAAATTATTGTTAAGAACAATATCCAGCGTATTTGCATATAAAGAATACCTTGGAAGAAATATTTATTGAAGGGAGGATTGATCAGAAATGTTCAATTACATGCTTACTGCATACCCCAGACTTCCAAGTCTTTTTAGTATTCCCAAAATTCATAAGGACGTTCTAGATCCGCCTTTGCGCCGACTGGTTGACAGCAGAGACTCACCTACATATTCGTGTGCTAAGGTCATAGATGCAATTTTGCAAAAATTTCTAGTCAAAGAAAAGCAAATCTGTAAAGACTCCTGGTCTTTTCTAGAGAAAATCAATGAGTTGCTCTTTGACACTATACACAATTTTTTAACTATAGATGTTAAAGATTTGTATACCTGTATCCCTCACGAAATTGCTAGTGATTAGATCAGGCAGGATTTAAGAGCAAGTGGCTGCGCTAGGAGTGAGCTTAGTTGATGAACTTCTAGATATTGTTCTTAACAATAATTTTTTTTATGTTCAATGATGAATTTTATTTGCAAAAAGTAGGGGTAGCAATGGGCTCCCCTTGTGGTGCTAGTATAGCTAATCTGGTAATGGCTCATTGGGAACATTCATTTGTTTTATCCAATTCTGACTACAAGGATAGATTGACTTTTTATACACGTTACCTTGATGACATTTTTATCTTGCTCAATGGTGACAGAGTCATTAGTGATATGTTAGTTTATTACCTTAATGGTACCACAGAATTTCTTAAGTTTACATCTACTTTTAGTACTGAGTCTATAGTTTATCTGGACATTTTACTATCTAAAAATCATCTACTTCAGAGATATACAGCTAAGATTTATAGAAAAAATTCAAATCCGAATGCTTTTTTGCATTATTCTAGCTGTTATCCTCTGCACCAAAACCAAGCTGTAGTTAAGGGTCAATTAGTCAGGGCAGCCCGTATTTCTACTCTTGACAGTGACTTTCAAGATGAATGCGGCTTGTTAAAAAGCATGTTCATCCATCGAGGCTACCCTGAGAATATGATTGATGAACTTATGGAAGAAGTGGTGTCTAAAAGGACTAGGCAGTTGTTTAAACCATTATTAAATATTAATAATGTGGAAGTTGCACAGGAGAATAGTTCCATGAATGTCACGGTTGACGATATTAATACAACTTGTGAACTTATGTTCCAAGTGCCATCTTTTATCACTACTTACAGTATCAACAGCAAGTTTTGTTATGACATACTATGTAAAAACTGGGCCATTTTCAAAAGTGACACCAGTATCTTTAATAAAGTCGGTGATAGACCAGTAGTGACTTATAGGAGGGCAAAAAACCTAAAGTCCTTATTGGAACAATGTCAACGTACATACCCAAAAACACCTGGTATGTTTAAGTGCCAGTCTTGCAACTATTGTCAGTACGTAATTGAATCCAGACCATAAATTTAAATTCATAATAATAGACCAGATTAGTGAAGACTCTAGGGGTGGCCCCACTCCAATAAAGTTGGAAGAATTAGAACTTCTGTGGCAAGTTAGATTTAATGACGTCAATGTCTCTAAATGTTTTTTGTTTTTAATTGTTTAATTGCTTTTATTGCTCATTTGAGCTGTTAATTTGTTCAGTACTTATGCATGTGGTTTGTGAATACATTTTGTCTGATGAAGTTTGAGCACAGTCTCAAACGAAAAGCGCTTAACATTATTAAAGAATTTATTTATTCTTGTTGGTGTGTGCTGCTTCGCCTGCTTCAGTCCGCTTTTGTGGATACATAGTTTGTTTGTTCGCCTTTGTTTTGAATCACATTTGCCATTAATCCAGCAACTACACAACTTTAGATATTGGCCCCCTCAAATGGTTCCCCCAATATACTACCCTACAGGCAACCATGCAATGCAATAAACTAATACTCAAATACCTAAAGAACAACCACTTAACAGCGATCCTACTCAGTCTTAGTGGAGACATTCATCCCAACCGCAGACCCTCACCTTTTCTGGACAACACAATCAGTGCTCAAAACCACTCTCTTACTATCCCGAGAAAAAGTAATGATCTACTCATAATAAACTTAAAACATAAAAAGCATTTTAAACAAAATACAGGAACTTCATGCAAGCCTATCTCTATATTCCCCTGACATAGTCCTTCTGACAGAAACATGCCTCAAACCAGATATCCTTAATAATGAAATTCTTCCCACTGGCTATAGCATTCGCAGACAAAATAGGAAAACAAAAAGGGGTGGCGGTACAGCCCTGCTCTTCAAAAACCATCTTACATTAGAGAGGGTTAATCTTAAACCCCCTAATATCTCCAACTTAGAAATACTCTTGGCTAAAATAAAACTCAACCAAAATAAAAATATCAACATCAGAGGTACCTATATTCCTCCTGGCAACAACATAGACAAACTTGAAACCATCCTGCAATGGTCCTCTAATAACCTCCCACAAGAGACCATTATACTAGGGGACGTTAATATTAACTGATATTCCTACAAGTCTGACCACCCTACCACCCATATCAACCTCTACGGCCTTACACAATTCAAACAACAATGTTTGATAAAACTACTAAAAAGGAAACTATCCTTGACTGGATTCTCACCAACTACTCCACACTTTCCTATAGTGCTGGTACCCTCCCCGATTTACTCAGTGACCACCTCCCAATATGCATTATACGTCATCAAGCAAATCCTACAAAAAAACCCATCTACTTACCAAATTCACAACACCAAAAATTTCAAGCCTCATTATTTCATAACATCCCTTAAGCTCTACAACTGGAAACCCCTCAAAACTTTATCCCTGGACAGTGCAGTCGACTACTTTAACATCACATTTTTAAATATCTTAAAATGTCCCTATCAGGACAATACGAGCAAAATCTAATTACTCTCCTTGGCTCACTAAACAGACAAAATCACTCCTAAAAGAAAGGGATAAAGCATGACATGAACGGACCCACAAAAAATCAATAGTTACTCACCAGAAGTATCTACGGCTAAGAAACAAAGCCAAAACCCAACTAAGACTTGATAAGAAGAATTACTATGCTAGCTGACAAGCTAAATACCAAAATAATCCTCAAAAATTCTGGACCACTTTAAATAAAATACTACAACCAGGTCAAACTAAGACCCCCTCAACCAACAGCAAGTAATCTCCTAGAATGTATTGCTACCCAGTTTAATAAATACTTCATTGACTCCATCAAAATCCTTACTAACCAAAACTTGCCATCACTGCCCATCAACCTAACCTCTCTACTAGACAAAAACAACACATTCTCCTTAAAACCAGTCCCAACACACAACATACACAAATACTGGCTCAGGCTAAAACCCATAACCCTAGCAGCTGACAATCTACCTTTAACATACTTAAAAATAGCAGCTGAAGCCATCTCCTATCCAGTTTCCCTATTAATTAACAGTTCCATATTCGAGCAATGCATCTCCACTCTCTGGAAAATTGTCACATCATACCCCTACACAAAGGAGGTCCCTCCACTGAATTCTCTAACTATTCCCTCTATCAAAAATCCTTGAAAGATGTGTTTATACCCAAATACTTAACCATCAAAAGACAATAAATTACTTACAAATACTCAGCACAGCTTTCGCCCCTACCATAGTACTACCACAGCCCTTATTAGCATCACTAACACAATCAGTCAACTTAGAAATAAAGGTGACCTAGTATCAGCAATCTTTTTAGACTTATCAAAAGCCTTAGATACAGTGTGTCATAAACTGCTGACTGCCTTGTCCAAACTGAACCTAAGCTACTCCACTCTAGCCTGGTTTCAGAACTACCTCATAGATCGTCAACAAGTGGTACGGTGTAACAAAGCTCTTTCTCCCTTACTACCAGTGACTATGGGTGTGCCTCAAGGGTCTATTCTCGGCCCCCTCCTTTTTAACCTGTTTACAAATAATCTCCATAATGCTACAACTCTAGCCACCCTTATACACTATGCAGATGACTCCACTGTCATATGTTCTGCCCCAACTCGACCTGAACTACAGAACTTAAGCCAAACATCCTTCAATGCTACTGAATCATGGTTGGCAGATGCCGAATTAATCTTGAACTCAAATAAAACAAAACTCATCAAAACAAAACTGCTAAAGTATGGAATGTCTTACCACTTGAAATTAGAACTACAACTAGCTTAAAAAACTTCAAGCATCACATTAAAGCCCACCTCACCAATTCCTAGACGTGTACATGTACTGGGCATGGGTAGCCCAAACCATGGAACTAGCTGATTTTAAAATTTTAATTGCATATGTAATGAGCATTGAATTTAAGCCATACGACTACCTTATGTTGTTTTTTTTCTTTCGCACTGCTAACATCTGACAGATTTTAAGTCTTCAGTTTGCTATGCTACCTGTATATAAGACTAAGTATTGTAATTGCACTCTTATTGCATACATTGTCACTACCTGCTACTACTGTAAGAACTGTCTTCTAGAAGCATTGTTATACAAGACTATTGGTCATCTACCACTTGAACAATTTACTGTTATGAATGTCTGTTACTATTTTTTTTCTTTATTGTATTATACAATTTTCTTTCTACTAACAAAACAGTTTACTAACAATGGAGCTTTTCTCTCCAGGCCTCCGCTGAAAAAGGGTTTTATGCCCAGTCGGACTCTCCAGTAAACAAATGTAAAATAAATAATTGTTTGATTACTTTTATATAAATTTAAGTTTGCCTATGTCACAAGAGAGAATTCAACAAAGGTGTTTTTTTTTTTTTAAAAGGAAGCCAAAATCTGAACCCGTATAAACATTAATAACAGAAACTATGACATCTCCAAGAGTTATTTTTAAAGACTGTTTAATTTTTCATATTGTAATTTGCTCAAAACCTAAGTACTGAAAGTATTCTAGAGTGATGTAGATGTGATACAGATTTCTTTAGCAACAATGTGCCTGAATACCTGACTACACATATTAACAAGAAGCCCAGTATTAGGCTGTAGAACAATGGTTTAGATTCCATACCTTGATTAAAATTCACAACTACGTGTATGACTAGATCCATTTATTTATAAATTGATAAAATGTATTGTTTCACTGTTGGACTCAGCATTATTATATGCACAAAGCTATTAACCACACTATTTTTAAACATTCTTTATTCACCTAATCAGCTATACCTAAAGTTACCAGACTGGGGGTGTAAAAATATGTGAAGAAGATCTAGAAATCATGCAACTGTTTAGCAGTGAGGGTGCAGCAAAGCTCTGAAGTGTGAAAAATGTACAAAACATGCAACAGTTTTACTGTTAATATGCAGGCAGATGTAAAATGTAAAGAGTTTGCATGGAAACTGTAACAGTGTTTTTCCCTGTAGCAACAGCAACAGGGCAAAACAGAAACCGTTTGCCAACACAAACACAATCACAGCCTAGTCAGATACTTCCTGCCAATGTACCAATGTATTTAGTACCTCTTGTTGCCTGAACTTTCCTAGTAATCCGGGCAACTCTGCTAGGTGAAGGGCTAAATACAATTAAATTTGATCCCATGTGAAGGGGCAAGATCTCTGATCTAATGCAAGAAGAGAAGCTATTTTGAGAAAACAAACTGTTAATTCATTACAACACACCTCTCTGGAGTCCTTCACATGAAATGAATCTCTCCCTTGAGATTTTCTAAATTCAGCAGCAGTCAAGTCAGCAAGCCAGCTCAAGTTTGCCTCCGAAGTGCTACATGAAACATGGACTTATTACTTTGACTACAAATGACAAAATTAACAATCTGCTTCCAGAGTGAGTGAACTCATGTTTATGGATATTACTTGTAAAGCTTTTGCAATCGGTAAATGGTCTTAGAATTGCAGAGATGCAGTACAGTTGACAGCTATACAGTTGAGAGCTACATGATTAGTGACTTTCTAAATGCCATCTGTCTGCTTAAAATATTTTCTATTACATATTCTTGTATAATATGATCTGTCTGTTAACTCTGATAGTGGTATAGAAGGATAAAGACATGACTACACTCCAGACAACCCATATTTCTTTAGCAGTTCAAATATTTGATGGCACAAGATGGTGTGGATGGGCATGCTCATTCTGGGAGTTGCAGGTCATGGCCAGTCTTTGCCAACACTCCCCAATATAATGCTTGGTGGAAGGTAGGGATGGTACAGTGACAACATGGGCATGACTACCCAAGACAGTGATGGTAGCCATTGAAAGCTACATGTAGGGAGTAAGACATGCACTGTAAGAAGAGCACAGGCAGTCCACACAGTGACACAGGTGCACACTTCACCACCCAAGAGAGGGGTTAGAGCCATTCATAGAAAATAATGCTTTTGATGTTGGAATGCCACTGGCAAAAGCAAACACCCAATGTCTGCCTGGATGGCAGTCCCTCTAGATGGCTCTAGCCCTCAAGGAATCGGAGGGAAGATCCCCACCTCTAGGGAATGGTCTCAATAGTTGGCATTGCAGAGGGCCTAGAAGAAACATTATATCTCTCTCTACCATTAATTTTCAAATTGTACTTACTCATTTCTTTAAGTAAACCAATTTATAATTCATGGTAGCTGTTTAATAAAGTATAGAAGAGATATGCAGTGCACTGACATACTGAATTTGTAATTGCTGACTTTCACCTTTCAAAGAGAAAGATTGCTTTGCTCTACTGACTGTCTTAAGTTAATATTACAGTTGGTTAATTTTTTTAAGGGTGGACAGTATTTTCCAACACTGGTGTGCTGGACTGGTTTGGAAGAGTTACAATGAAAGCAGAAAGGGATTAAGTCATCAAAAGGAATTATTGCCTCTCCTAGAAATGAGTGTGTATATATGTCTGTAATTTAATCAAATTTACAGTTACTGTAGATAAGCTAGCACTGTAAGGCAATGGTCTCAACAGTGAGGTGAGAGAGCTCCTGGGAAGCCAGTGTTCCTAGGGTTCTGTCCAGCAGCTGTTCAGTGCTAAATTTTTGGGGTGTTGGCTGATGAAGCTCAATAACCAAGGTAACAGTGATAATTTATTACATATTCTTAAGGCCAACCATAACATTTTTATTTGAGACCGAGACACAAAATTAAAGACCAATTCCTACCCCTGCAAAATTACTTGATAGTACAGATATGGATTTAAAATTCATACATTGACATTATAAACTGCTGGCCTATGATCTAGATATTAACTTACATTGCTTACAAAACAGTTTTGTTACCAATAGGTTTATATACCCATGCAGCCACAAGCTAAATACTACAGCATAAATGAATAGCAGCATTTTTTTTTCTTTTAGTACCAAATAGACATGAGCTCTGTAAAGTATGCCATAATGCTACTGCCACAGCTAGTCAAAAAGTGCAAACCAAAGTTGTTCCTACAAGCTGGTCTGACCAAGGAAGAGTTAAAGTCACCCTATATAAACTCAAAGTTCAGTCCATTAAACACTTGCATGCACATTAAAACAGAAAAGGACAACTTAGTATGCCTCCAGATGATCTCATAATGCAGCTTGATCTGCACAATTGCATCTGGAGGTCAAAGACCTGGAAGTACCCAGGAGAATGAAACAATGTGAGATGCAAAAGGAGTCAAATAAGAGAGACAGGCTGAAATTCCAGAGAGATGTAGTGTTCCTCTAAGGAGGAGATGTTCCATCATAATCCAATGTACATGAGTAACACGGGTGAAAATGGAGCCAGGGAAGTTCTAATTTATTTATTATTCATTTATTTGACTTTGTTTACCAGGAAAATCCAAAGGGGTAATACCCACTTTCAGTGGAGGCCTGAGGAGAAAAGCTCCATTTGCTTACATTGCATTATAATAAGGTCCAGTTAAACACAAAGGAGTTAACATTTCTATTTACATTTATACACAAACAGTAGTTAAAGTTACGCATTCTATGATTTTACAGAGTTGAAAGTTACTAAAGAGAAAGCCCACATGCAACTTAGTGGATTGTACAGGCAGTAGTCATAGTTATGTATAAAAATGTTTTGTCTTTAAGTGAGAGGTTGTGAGTATTTTGTTTAAGGAGAGTATTTTGAGAATATCGTACAGTGAACACAAAGTTTTAACCATGTGATGAGCAACAGCAGGTGCAGGACCAGGATGAGCATATGAGCAGGTGCAGGACCACGATTGGTTAAGATTTTTTTTAAGCAGTGGTTTAAAACTATTGAGTTTATCAGAGAGTTTTATTTGTGTGCGGATACTATTCCAGGGTTAAGCAATTTATTGGGAGCAGAGTGAGTCTCCTGCAACATTATTTGACTTATTTGCAAGTAATAAGAATTTAATAGAATGGAAGTCCCCTGCTGGACAGCAGAGCAGTAACAAGTTTTGTGCTGCAGGTATTTTTCTGGATGATGAAGGAGTTTGTGTGCTGTAGTTAGTTGTGAATATGTTAGGCGGTTGTGTAATTCAACCAGTTTAATTGCTTTAAGCTATGACAATGGTGTGTCCCTATTAGGAAGATTAGTGGCAAATTTAGCTATTTTATTGTAGCAGGAGGCAAGCTTCTTTTTGAGTATTGTTTAAGTTCGTTAGGCTAGAAGATGAGTATAAGAGAGTTGGCAATAAGAAGGTGGTGGCTAGAGTTTTTCTTGCAGTATCTGTAAGTAATCCATTGATCCCATAAAAGGAGACTAGTTTCTGGTGTGCAGATTTAATGGTGTTCAATATATGCTGGTCATATTTGAGACTGTCATCTATTTTAATGACTAGAAGTTTACTGTGAGGTACAGTTCGAATGACAGTATTATTTTCTGACTTTATGGTACAAGATTGCTTTTGATTTTGCCAATTTTTTGAGGTAAAAAGCATTAACTTAGTTTTCTTGGGGTTGAGTAGGAGGTGCAATTCTTTAAGCTAGGGTTCTACATAGGAGAAAGATTTGTGGGTAATGTCTTGGAACTCATTTATTGTTGAGGCCGCACATATTAATGTTAAGTCGTCTGCACACTGTACTAAACTAAGCATGATGAGTGGAAGTGTGGAGGTCATTCATAAATACATTAAATAGAAGAGGACCAAGGACAGAGCCCTGACAGACACCTGTAGTAATTGGTTGAAAAGATGAGTAGGTTTGTTGCCATTTAACAGCTTGTTGCCTTCCACACAGGTAACTAAGAAAAGACAACAAGGAGTATTGTGAAAGTTCTATTTAGGAGAGTCGAACAAGCAGTTGCTGCTGCAAGGCAGTATCAACTGCCTTTGACAAATCTAAGAACATGGTGGACACAAGCAGACCATGGTTTCTATGCTGGTTTATTATACTGGAAAAATGTAGTAGTGCAATTCTACACATTTATCAAGGTAGGTATAGAAATCTTTTGTGGAGCTTCCTCTTGAGGCCATATCTGGAGTTATCAATCCAAGTAATATGGAACCCAAGTGTAAAAATCCAAAAACGAAAAAAAAAAAACACTTGGAGGAAATAATGTAACTATATTTGCACGAAAAATGCAATTTACATTAATAGTAGGGATATTTTAATCCAGAGTATGAGTTTCTCTGACTGTGATACAAATGGAATTATATATATAGCTTTGTGCAAAGTATGTGAGGCATTTTATGTTGGAAAGTCCGAAAGGAAGCTAAAGAATAGGATATATGAGCACTACTATGAAATTAGAAATAACAACTCTAAAAATGCATTGTACAGACATAATAAGGAATGTCAGTCAGCAATTTATGAATTTTTTGTATTGGAAGTAGTAGAAAAAAATATAAGGGGAGGACCCTGGGAGACCTCTATAGAGTATAAGGAGTTATTATGGCTATTGAGCCTAGAGGCAAACAAATACCCAGGCCTGAATGAAGTTATTTCTATTGCCCCAGTGCTCAAACTAAGGGCTGCCAAACTTTAGAGTTACTTTATGCATAATTGTATAGAGTTTTTAAATGTTATTTTTATATAAAAAGTTTTAAATTAAGTATTTTGTATATTTTTAAAGTTTTTTTGTATTTTATAAATATTCAACACTGCATTCTTTGTAGATATTAATTCTCTGTAGATATTAATGCTCATGTTACTAAACTTGTACTATACATTTTTATTAAGTTTTTTCCACTAGATGGTGCCAAGGTACAATTGATATGATTTTTTAACACATATATATTTTTATTTTATTTTAGGTTATTAGTTTGTATTATCTTATGGCATTAATTGATATATTTATATTTTTATTATCAATAAATTGATTTGGTTAGTATGAAAGAATTCTTTTAAGAAAGTTAAGGTTCGCAAAAAGTTGTTTTTATGAATTTCAGTCTCTCATGCTGGCTCCTTGCAAATAGTGGTAATTGATTAATTGATTAATTTATTGCTTGATTGTCAAGATTTTTTAGTATTTATATGACTAGCACAGATGACTTATTATTGTCTGATGAAGTCAACGTGAATCGAAAACGCAGTGAGGAGTGTTAATGCGTTAGCCTTTTCTGTGTTCCTCAATAAATTTCTTCGAACTTGAAGCTGCAGCCTTATTTCCTCCAAGTGTTTGTTTGGTTTCACATCTGGAGTTATACCGGAATAAGTGAATCATGAAACGTCATAGAATTTAATAGACTTGTATGCTTGGAATACTTGAATTCTGAGACATTTACTAGTGCAAGATCGTATCAAATGTCTTTGACACGTCTAAGAGCATGGTGGACACAAGCAGACCGTTCTTTCTACACTGGTTTATTCTACTGGAAAAATGTAGTACTGCAGTAGTGCTGAGACCTAAAGCCATGTTGCATTTCTGACAGTAGGTTATTCGGGATTAGATAATGCATCAGCTGCACATGGATGCATTTCTCTAATATTTTGGAGAGGGGGGAGAGAATCACTACTGGTTTATAGTTGTTAAATTCTGTAGGCATGCCACCTTTGAGCAGTGGTATGATGTAGGATTTTTTCCACAGTGACAGGACTTATCTTTCTGCTATGGACCTATTAATTAGTATGGACACAGGGAAGGCTATGTCTTCTGTGGCCATTTATAGGTAGTCTGATGGTAGTTGGTCTACAGCTATGGAAGCAGTTTTTAGTTTAAGGAGCAACTTCCTTATGAGTGAGCTACGTACTTGACTAATCTGCTTCCTGAGTAGAAAGAGAGGGATGATTTTTATAGTTATTACTTTATACTTTTTTTAACAGAGTTAGGCCCACTAGGCCAAATGGCCTCTTTTCAGAGGAGATCTGAGGTCATAGTCATACTGCCTAGTGGAAATGTGGTCCCCCAGAACTTGCCCTACTCACTACAGTGGTCATGTCTCCCATTTCCTAGCACATAGGTGGCTCTGAGGAGCTAAGTGTGCTGGAGATATGGTAGAATCAGAAGTTATTTTTTCCACAAAAATGATTTAATAATGATGACAGCAATAGTACAAAAGAGCTCATCAAAGTGAAACAGTTGAAATTACAATTCTTAAGTCTGAATGGTTGCCAGAACAGGTACTATATAATACGTTACAAAAAGAAGACCTGGAAAGAGTGGAGGCAGTTTCATGGTGCAATATGATGGATTGTGTGCAAGGAGAAAGAATAACGTTGAGAATAAGTAGGAAGTTAGAGAGGGAAAAAAACGAGTGCAGAAGAAGACGCATACAGCCACAACAGCAGAAAAAAGGACTGTTGGAGTAGATAACAATCAGAGTGGTGATGGAAATATGGCAAAAATGGAGGAAGACTCTGTTGGTAGGAATTAAATAAAAACAAAGCTCTGGATGGATACGATGTTTAGGACAATGTTATTAGGGATGAAAGTGTCAGAAGTGAGGGGGGATAAAAAAGTAAATATGTTTTCATTTGGAATAATTATATTTTACTGCTCAAACTAAGTAAAAGCAAACATTCAGTATAGAACTGAAGTGGGAAACATGATTTGGAGCAGTATTTGAAAAATAATGTGAAATGCATTTAATTTGGTGAAAGTTAAAGATAGCTGATAAGTATGGGCTGGAAGGTGGGAATGTACTGTGGCAGAGACGATGAATGATGTAAAAGTACTGCATACCCCAAGAGACATTAATATTGAGGGAGCAAGGGGTATCCTGACAAATTGTAATAACCAAAGACTTGTTTTTTGTGGGGAGGAAGAACAGTTAATTGGACAGTATGACAAACTAAAACATGCACAACATGGAGAAGAACATGCAATTAAAAACTGTAGCAGTGTTGCAAATGTCAAAAGAACAATTTTGGTTGGACTAAGGAGAAAATGAGGGGTGTAACAGAAAAGATCAAACTAAAATCTTCACTGTGATAAAATGAATGAAAATGTCATTAATAATGCACTTGATGAAACTGGGATTGTACAATATATTAATGATGGAAACAGAAACAACTTGTATATCTGAGGGGAGGTTTCTGAAGGTAAGACAGAAAAGGGAGAAAAAAGTAGTCAGAAAGAAGGGCAAACTGCAATTACTACTTTCCTACTAAATAAATACAAAGCATCACATACAAAGGACAGTGATGAAGGGGATGGTTTTAGATGGCAGCAAGTTAAAGGTAGAAATTCATTTGGAAAAAGAGTCAGAGAGGGAAATGAAAACTGACGTAAGGAATCCAAAAGAAAACGGAAAAAAAAAAACTAAAGGGAATGGATAGCATGTGTCAAGTTTCTTTTAAAGCACACAGTTGATTTGAGATGTTTAATGGTACATCAGTCGTACAAAAAGTTTAACACTGATATTTACTTAATAGAAATGATGTTAAAATTATTACAAAAAAGACAACTGGAAGCATTATTGGGAAACCTAACTCCCTGGAATTTTGAAAAAGGACAATGTTCAAGAGTTGTGGTTCTCTTAAAGGAATTCAAGTAGAAATTTTAGATCACATAGTTTTTAGAGCATGGTGAACATCAGTAACAGATATGAAGTATAGTGATGTTCCTATCAGGACTGTAACAGGGTACGAGTATATTGAAAATGAAAAAAGGTAAGAACTGTATGAACTATTAATGCTGTATGTAGTGGTAATTTGGATACACCCATTACAGGCAATATGAATTGCAGCTTTAGGAAAATAAACCGATGAAAGATATTAAAAAAAAAAAAAAAAAAAAAAAAAAAAAGGTTAAAGGAGGTGATGAAAGTAGGACAATTTGCCGAGGAAAAGGAGAAAGATTTTACATGTGTGAGAACAAAACTGAATACAGAAACAGATTATGTGTTAAACCCGGAAAGCAAAAAGAGATACTGGGAGGAAATTTAAACGCAGAATTTTCAGATCATTATGGGATTTGGGTGAAATTGGAAGTGAGGAAAATGTCATTAGACAGGGATAAGGTATAAAAAAAATTGAATGGCTTAATGTAGATTTTAAAACTTTGGAAACTGAAACCAGCCCGTTATGGAAAGATCATAAAGATCTTGTAGGACAACTGGTTAGAATGGTGGGATGTTTACAAAAAAAATATAAAGAGTTGTATATAGAACTGGAGAAAGAAAGTACAAATTAATGAAAGAAAAGAGAAAAAAAGAGATGGCAGAATACTAAAACAGATGATGCAAAATAAAGAATGTTACTTGAGGAAAGAAAGAGTGATATATGATGAAAATTAGGACAAAATTAAATGTTTATTAAAAAGACAGCAGTACTTAGTACAATAAATTAAATCTAAATCATCTCCCTTTTTAGGGACAAATAATAAAAAACAAAATATTGTTTAAGATGTTACATGACAGTGGATGGAAAATTAAATAACAAAGAACACTAATAAGATATTATAAGTCATTTCATAGGTTCATAGGTAGGTACTAGGCTATTGGCCATAGGGCCTATATAAACCTAGCCAAAAAGGTACCCTGGCTTTCGCCACCCAAGAAAATTATTTACCTGTGCCCCTGTCGAGCACAGCCAAAGAAGTGATCCCCGGGGTAAATTTCCTATTTCCCATCCAATCATCAACATTTTTCTTGAAGAGTGCTAATGAAGAGCTTTGTTTGATATAGATAGGTAGTTTGTTCCACAGTATGGGAAGTCTCTGGGACAGGAAGCGATCCCTCCAGCATGTTCTGTTTATTGTGGTGACAAGGTTTAGGTCCCTAAAGCGTGTAGCTCAGAGGGATTGGGATTTCTTTATGTGGAGCATGTCCAACAGCTGTGGGTTTGACATAGCTTTGTATGTTAGGCAGAGATCGCCTCTGATTAAGCGATATGCGACAAAGTAAAGCTGGAGTTTTTTGAGATGGTCTGCGTAGGACATCTGTTTGAAGTCGGTAATCCTCTTTGTGAGGTATTTCTGTGGCCTTTCCAGTTGTTGTAGATGTCTTGTGAGGTACATACCAAAAGGGGAACTGTACTCTATAATGGGTCTAATGAGTGATGAGTAGAAGGGAACAATGACCTCTTTTTTCCTGGATGAGAAACCTTTTGTGATGAGGTCTGCCACATAGAAGGATTTCCTGACTAGTGTGGTGATGTGATTATCAAAGGAGAGACTACTGTCCACCTGTGTCCTAAGGTCCCTTATCACACTTTCGGTGTTAAGTAGACTACTGCCTATGTGGTAGTTCATGGGTACAGAATTTTTACCAAAATGGATGACAATGCACTTTTTGGCATTGAGCTTGAGGCCATGGCTTTGACACCAGGCATCTGTCTCAGTGAAGCCCTTTTGTAGGATGTCCACATTATTATAAGCATCGATTATGGCTCCTAGTTTGCAGTCATCTGCGAACTTAGTTAGCCAAAGACTTTCTGTGTTAGCCTGTACTTCAGAGAAGTAGATACCAAACAGGAGAGGACCCAGGACTGAACCCTGTGGTACTCCACTTGTCACTGGTCTGAAGTTGGATTTGGAGTCTGCTACTTTCACAGTGTGGGTTCTGTCAGTGAGCCAGTTAGCATCCCATTTGGGACATAGGGATTTATACCTAGTTTAGTGAGTTTATCTATAATTCCAGAGTTGGGGATGATATTGAAAGCCTTGGCGAGATCTAGATAGGCTGTGTGAACCACCTTACCCTCATCTACGGCTTTGGTGACTGCTTCAAATAAGTCTATCAGGTTTAGGAGACATGATCTGCCTTTTACAAACCTGAACTGGGTGGGGTCCATAGTCTGGAGATTACCAATGTCTTTGTTTATAAGTTCCATGATGATACATTCCATGGCCTTGCCGACCAGGCTTGTCAGGCTAATGGGGCGGTAGTTCCCGGGGTCCATGGTGGATCCCCCTTTCTGGAGTGGAATAACCACCACTGTGCGTAATTCTGTGGGCACAAAGCCTGTGAATAGCTTGACTGTGGGACGACAAATTCACTACCTTAGCCATGATGGATGGATCAGCACCTAGAATAACCCTGTCCTTGTGGAAAATAAGAAAAGGTGGAATGGCCATGACAGCTTGTAACTCAGAAACTCTCCTAGCAGAAGTGACAGCAAAGAGTAGAACAGTTTTTCAAGTGCAGAATTTATGAAGAGAGGAAATATGAAGATAACAGCATTAAGAAAACTACTGGATGGAAGGCGAATCCAATAAATAAGAATGAAAATTAAATATTAAGAAAAATTTGTTGGAAGAAGTTGTACAATTAAAGAGGACAGATAAAACAGCACCAGGACCTGATGGCTTATATTACAAATTTTATAAAGATAGGAGTGTGGAAAAAAAAAGAAAAGTACTTATATACCTAGTGAATAAAATGGATTTGTAAATGAAAAAAATGTGTAAAGAGGTGGAAAAATTAATATGGAAAAGGGAGAAATGCAGGATTTTAAAAACAGTGGAGACCTCTTACATTAACAAATTCTGATTATAAAAATCTTTATGAGAATTGTGGAAAAGCTTTTGAGTAGCTTTGGATTGAAGGGATTTTCATAAAAAAGGAAGACAGATTTAAAAACTACTATTAATTATTAAGGAAGTAATGGATAATATTGTAGAATTAGATGGAGTAAAATTGTTGAGTGTGATGTTGAGAATGTATTTGATAATACTGGACATAATAATAATTATGTGAAATCTTGAAAGCAACTGGGATAGTCAAGAATATAAAGGGGGTGCCCACTCAGTAGTACTTTATTTTCTTTAGTAGTGAATGAAAATTCTCAAAATGTTAAGTAATGGGTTTGATGACTTGAAGGAAAATATGTATATGAAAGGGGAGTAAGCTTGCCATTACTTATGCTGGGGAGTTGAGTAATAATTGAAGTGTTTACCTCACTAACACAAGGCACAGAATATCATTTTTACCTTTGAAAGGGAAACTGGCTAGATTTAAAAAGGTCCATAAGGGCATCTAGCTTAGTATTGATCTATGAATCTGTATCATATGCAGATGATATAGTCATAATCACCACAGATATAAGATGGTTAGTAGAAGTGATGAAAATATCAGAAAACTGGCTAAGTAATGTGGGTTAAGGATCTGGCAAAAGAGTAAAGGTTTGGTGGAGGTTACAAAGAAAGAAAGGTATACATTAACAGAAGAGCATTTGAGATGTTAGGTGTAGTTTTTTTTTTTGGTAATTACAAAAGGATAAATAAGCTGCGGCAAAATTTATTAGAAGAAATACTGGAAAAAATAAGTTATGAAGTGTATTTACACTGACTTTTAGGGAAAAATCCTAATAGTATTGTACTCCTCAAGTACACTAAGTTACCTGTGTTTTGTTTCACTGTTTTCTATTGAATTGGGAAGCAAGCGATTGCAGGTGGTGTTTAATATTATTTGGGGATAAAAACTGAGTCCAATAAAGAGGGGAGTGATTTATAATACATTAGAACTTAACAAACCCATTAGTTTTTCTTATATATTTATGGGATGTTAAATGTTAAGAAATTTAATGAAGAGAAGATCACTGTAACATTCTTAAAGATGAACATAGTATAAAGAATTTTGGGAGAATGTTAAACATGGAAAAAAGTTATGGATATGAAAAACAAAAATATAGGAAATTCAGGGGGGAAAGATTTTGGTATAAAAGAATCACGAGAGATTATTATTACACTAATCCATGGGAAGATTAAAAACAAGAGCTAAGAAAGAGATTACAAAAGGAGCAAAAAGATTTCAAAACTGGTAGGAAGAGCAGGATTTCATATGGTGAGTAATGCTAAAGAAACTGCCAGTAGGCTTTAAATGAAAATTATGCATAAAATGTAAGGTCTATGAGACTGGCACCAGCCAGAAAATATTTTCCAATTGCACATTTATAACTTTCTAGTAGTAGTGTCCCCCCCCCCTTTGGTACCTAATGCATGTCTTCAGAAAAAGGTGCCTAAAAGGTATCAAGATTTTATCATCCAGGTAGTTAACCTAAGAGTTTCAGGTTGGGGGTGTATCAAACAAGCCATGTCTTGTGTGAGCAAATCCAGTCTGAGGGAAGCTTGTGGTATTTGCTCTTGACAAAAATGAAAGAAGTGAGAATCACTGTAGCCTGGACTAAAACGGAGTCGCTACCACTACCTTGGGGCATCCAACTGGATTTTCAGAAGAACTCTGTATATTAGTGGAAAGGGTAAAAAGCAAAAAAAAGCATACAGGAACATTTCTATCCATGGGAATAAAAAAGCATGTATCGTCCAAGACCTGTTTGCAAGGCATCCAATAGCAGGATTTCTTTGTCTTTTCTGAGAGGAAGTGGACTGATCTACTTGAGGTGTTCCCAAGAGGTGGATCAATTACTGGAAGACTGCATGCTGAAGTTTCCAGTCATGAGGGTCTGTCCTGCTCTTGTTTAGCTTATCTCCAACAGTCTCTACTCTGATGGACTGTATGAAGCCCACAGAGTCAAAATAAACTGAGATGCCCTCTCCCAAGTTACACGGGTAAGATCTGTTACCCCCTTGTTTATCTACAACATCACTGTGGTATCGTCTGTGTAAACTTGCAGAAGTCTAGAAGACCACATATGATTTAAGGCTTTCAAAATGTTGAACAATGCCAATCTCTCTCGGACATTGTCTGCTTCTGGCTATTGTGAAGGTTCCACAAAGCTTGCAATTTTGCCCCTTTGAAACTGCTGTCCACGCTAGGTTTGATGCATCTGTAGTGACAGACTAGAAGGGTCAGAAGGGACAATGGGAGATCTGGATGGCAAGAGATCCTAGCAAAGAAAAAGCACACATTTTCCTCAGAAAAATAAACGTGTCAGACTTCCTGGAAGCAAATTGCTGACTGTTGTACAAACTAGCAGCAATGTGAAAACATTCTTTAAAGGAGGTAAAACAGGAGTAACAACTGCAGATTTAGACATATCCAATTGTAACAAATTACAACTCATCTTATGTGCAACAGGAATTTCATTCAGCTCCCACAGAAAAAAAACTTCTCATTTTAGACAACGTCTCAGGAAAAAGAAAATTAAAGAAAATCTGAAACTACACTTCCCTCAGAATTTGACTGTTCAGATCGAGAACAAATTTGCGAAGTACACCATCCTCCTGCAACGCTCTTCTGACTGACAATCGAAGTCAGAAATAGTGGGAAACTCTTTCTTTTCTTTCTTGAAGCAGTAATGGGCAAGGAAAAGGAAGAAGTGAGATTCTTAGGAAATCCCAGCAAATCTTCTCTGTCCACAGAATACACATGGAGAATGGCAAGATTTTCTCAGTTTTCACCTCTCCTGGAAAATAACCAACCCATGATATGCAAACTCATCCAAGACACAGGATTCCCATCTCATCTGAGTGAAGGGCCTTCCTTGCTCCCTTCCCAATAACAGATTAAAGTGGTTGTCTATCCCTTGCCTGCCAAGAACATCCAGAGCCACAGAGGACATGGCTATCCCTGGTCCTTGATGGCTTTAGGTGCAACATAACAGAGTTCAGTAGGAAAAAAGAAGAGCAGTATGAGGAACCAAGAGTGGCCACAGCACAGTCACACACCAGCAACTGAGGCTTAACAAGAGATTGCCTGGCACTTAGAAACGCCCTAACAACATCATTCTTCTTGCAGATAGGGGAAGGTAAAAGAGCTGAAATTGGTAGCCACTTCATAGGTAAGCTGAGAAAGAAACCTCTAAGGAGGGAAGAACAGCATGGACAGCATCGGTAAAAGTAGAGAATAAGAGGTACTGAGATAAGTAAACCATTGAAAGTCCCTACAAGCACAATATCCTGCCTCAAATACACAAACATACCTGCCTATAGAAAAAAATCTGCCAAAAATATATTTTTTTTACACAAAAAGTTCACAAAAGAATTCACACACAAACTTCCTAACAAATACGACAGTCCATAAAAACATTCAGCTTCAATGCAAACATAACATTTTAGTAAAATAAGGTTTCTTCAGCAAAAATACATTTTGGTGGAAGATTTTTCTCCAATGGTGACTTATCTGCCTTGAGAGATGGTTAGATGACCTAAATTTCCACAGGTTAAGTCAGATCATGAGCTACTGACATCCATTATTACAACCTCTAAAACTGAAGTACCAATGTCTCAAAATTCAAGGATTCCAAGCATACATGTCTCACTAAACTCTATGACAAGTTTCAAGATTCACTTATTCCAGTACAACTCCAGACATGGCCCCATGAGAAAGGTCCACAAAAGATTTCTATACCCACCTAGATAATTCTGTAAAATTGCACTACTGCATTACTACACTTTTCCAATACAATAAACCAACACAGAAACAATGGTCTGCTTGTATCCACCAAGTTCTTAGACTTGTCAAAGGCATTTGATACTGTCTCGCACCAGCAACTGCTCATTCGACTCTCCTCAATAGGGCTTTTACAATACTCCTTGTCGTGGTTTCCTAGTTACCTATCTGGAAGGCAACAAACCTACTCATCTTTTCAACCAGTTACTACAGGTGTCCCTCAGGACTCTATCCTCGGTCCTCTCCTATTTCATATATTAATGACTTCCACACCTCCACTCACCATGTTAGTTTAGTTCAGTATGCAGATGACTCAACATTAATGTGTGTGGCCTCAACAATAAATAAGCTCCAAGACATTACCCAAAAATATTTCTCCTCTGTAGAAACCTGGCCCAAAGAATCAAACCTCCTACTCAACCTCAATAAATTTAGGTTAATGCCTTTTACTTCAAAAAGTTGCCAAAATCAAAAGCAATCTTTTACCATAAAGTCAGCAAATAATACTGTCATTGAAACTGCAAAAAACGTCTAGGTGTTATAACAGACAATCTCAAATATGACTAGCATATACTGCACACCATTAAATCTACATACCAGAAAGTAAGTCCCTTTACAGGATCAATGGATTCCTTACAGATATTCCAAGAAAAACTCTAGCCATCACCTTCTCATTGCAAACAATCTTATATGCCGCTCCTATCCTAAGAAACTCAAACAACAGTCAAAGAAAGAAACTTGCTGCCTGCTACAATAAAATAGCTATATTTGCCACCAATCTCTCTCATAGGACCCACAATTGTTATAGCTTAAAAGCAATTAAACTGGCTTGAATTACACAACTACCTAACATATTCACATTTAACTACAGCACACAAACTCATTCATCATCCAGAAAAATGCCCTGCACTACAAAACTTATTACTGCTCTACTATCCAGCAAGGGACCTCCATTCCATAAACAAATTCTTATTACTTACAAATATGTCAAATAATGTTGCAGGAGACTCACTCTACTCCCAATCCATTGCTAAACTCTGGAATAGTATCTCCACACAAATAAAACTCTCCAACAAAATCAATAGTTTTAAACCACGGCTTAACAACATCTTAACTAATCCTGGTCCTGCACATGCTCATCACAAGGTTAAGACTTTTGTGTGCACTGTATGATACTCTCCAAATACTCTCCTTAAACAGAATGCTCTCAACTTCTCACTGAAATGACAAAAACATTTTTATACATAACTGCTGACTGTACAACCCACTAAGTTGCATGTGGGCTTTATCTTTATTAACTTCCGCATGACAAAACTTAGAATACATAAATGTAACTACTGTTTGTGTATAAATGTAAATAGACATGTAACTACCCTGTGTTTAACTGGAACTTACAACAGGATGTAAGCAAATGGTGCATTTCTCAGGGGCGTCTGCTGAAAATGGGTATTACCCAATGAGACTTTCCCGGTAAACAAAGACAGACAAATAAATAATTGGAAATACCGACCAGATTTAAATATAATTACAAGTTTACAAGCAAACCACCCTGGTGGTCCACCAACATAAATAAACCATACACACACACACAAAAAAAAATTTTAAGTATACAGCAGAAGCAGATCTAAAGCCTATCAAATCAAAGACACCTTTAAGAAACAGACTAAAACCTTACACTATTTTCAATACTAATGCAGCCCATGAACTGCATTTAGCATCTGAAGCAAAGAACAACTACAAGTCATTCTTTAGTTACATTAAGAAACTAAGAAACAACATCTGAAATTGCTCAGAACTTGCTCAAGACGGTATCAACTCCTCTGAATTCACAGACATTTCCAACATACTAGCTAACAAATTTGCTAACTTCACCCCAGAAACCACTATTTAATGCAAACTTATTCTTGACTCCCTCAAACATTCCATCACCAAAGATCATGTACTAAAGGTGCTCTTGAAGGCTACAATCATCTCCTCCATGGGAACTGATAATATAGCTGGATGTTTAACAAATAGTACCAA
The DNA here is from genome assembly GCF_019279795.1 of Protopterus annectens. Taxonomy (NCBI): domain Eukaryota; kingdom Metazoa; phylum Chordata; order Ceratodontiformes; family Protopteridae; genus Protopterus; species Protopterus annectens. Next base: position 30,456,763 of record NC_056737.1, read on the forward strand.
GTAAACCCTGGCAGAGCCACTCTTAACCTATTTAACCAGGGTTTAACCACTGGTTTCATTCTTGATGTCTGGCCCACAACAACAGTGATGCACTCCAGGCCAATCAGCCTGATGAGTCTCATACGCTAAGCCATGAAGCATATTATAACTGACCTGGTTAACAATTACATTAAAAGTCTCATCTGGCTAGACCTGCAGTAGTTTGGCTTTGTTAAGGATAGAGCCTGTCTAATGAATCTGGTTATCTTCTTTAAACGAGTAATACAAGTTGTTGACAATGACCATGCTGTACACACAGTATATCTTGACCTGGTCAAGGCCTTTGACATTATATTCTATGCTAGCATAGTTGAATGCATCACAAACAGATTCCTATGTGGACCCATATCATGTAGGAAGGAGAATGAATGTAACTTGCAGTGTTCCGCAGAGCTTCAAGCTGGAAACTCTTTTGTCTGGCATCAACTCTTTCAACCTCCAAACCACAAAGCAAAGCCTCTAGCTAACCAAGTCTGCAGTGGACTGCAAACTGAAAGTCACTGTCAAGTCACCCTCTGACATCTGAGCCTTGCAACAATAGCTAAACATCTTGTGTGCTAGCAACATTCTAAATTAAATGCTAAAAAGTGTAGCACAGTCACATCTGAACCTCCCCCCCAACATGCAACACAGACAATAACCACTCCGCAATGAGAATGTTGCTACAGATCTTGGTACTTGGATTGATAATTCCTTCTCCTTTGATCATCTCTTAATGACAATAGTCAGGAAGTCCTTCTACTTAGTGCAGCTGATCACCAAAGGGATATCTTCCACAGCCAAAAAGGTCATTGTCCCATTATATTCAGCATAGATTAAGCCAGTTATTGAATATAATGTGTCACACTAGACAAATCAAACTAAAGACCCTAGAGGTTCCAAACTAAGAACATTAAGAAAAAGACAAACCTAAAAGAAAAAAAGGAAGCACTGTCCCTTTATTCATTGCCTTATAAACTCCTGAGGGGAGACCTGAGCCTTCCGAGAAATTAGGGACCCTGTGGTCTAGGATCTTTTGTACCCCATAAAAAGAATATTCATACAAATACAAGAACGTACAGTCATGCAAGAATTTAACATAACAGCAGATGTCCTACTGATCACTATTGCAATAACCCTGTCATATGGGTTGCCAACACTGCCGATCGGCCGGGGTACCAAACCCAACACATTACCTCAGCTCCTAAGTATAGGGGATATACAGACAAATGTACATGTGTGCACTTCAGACTATCTCCAAGCCAGCAGTCTGAAGACTACTGACAGAGCGAGACTGGTCAACTAGGAGGGGTGTAGCTCAAATAGGTAAGCAAACTCTCCAGTTTCTATGTAGCAGAGTAGTGGATAAAGCAGAGAGACAGAAGAAAAAGGTTTAAGCAAGCAAGACAAGAGGGGACAGAGGGTGGGAAGGAATACTGCTACAGAGACAGGGAGGGCATCTACTGTTATGTTAAAATTCTTACACAACTGTACTATGTCCTGACTGAAATCACTGTTACAGTATTCCTGATATATGGGTGATGCCCAGAGCTGAAGGAGCGAGAGAGAGAAGGGTGGTTGGCTACTGAGTAGTTGAGATGTCTAGCAGTCCAGACAGGACAGATGTAGCAAAGGCAGTCCTGGACCTGGAGAAGGCATCAATTTTGTAGTGTTTGGTGAAGATGTGTACAGAGGACCATGTAGAAGCTTCAAAGATAGACGTGACATCTACTCCCTTGTGAAAAGTCCCTGAAGAACCAGTGCCATGGTGGAATGAGCTTTTGGGCAGGAAGGCAAGGGCTTACAATGTGTGAGTAGCAGAAGGAGATGGCCTTAGGAATCCAAGTTGCAATAGTTTGTCTGGAGACTGTATGGGCTAACTTAGGCTTATAAAAGTTGCAAACAGCTGGTCAATCTTCCTGAAGAATTTAATTTTATCCACATAAAATCTCAGTTGTTTGTGAATATCCACAGAATGTAAGATTCTTTCTCCCTTATTTTGGGGACTGGGAAAGAAAGTGGGTATGTGAATAGCTTGACTGTGGGACGACATATTCACTACCTTAGCCATGAAGGATGGATTAGCACCTAGAATCACCCTGTCCCTTGTGGAAAATAAGAAAAGGTGGAATGGCCATGACAGCTTGTAACTCAGAACCTCTCCTAGCAGAAGTGACAGCAAAGAGTAGAACAGTTTTTCAAGTGCAGAATTTTAAAGAGGCAGGAGATGCTGGATCAAAGGGAGACTATGTACGCTTTTCCAGCACAAAACTGAGATCCTAAGGGGGAGAGATGAATTTTCTTGGTAGTTTAAGATGCAGAACTCCTCTCAGGAAAAGCTTCATATCTGCTCTAGCAATAAGTGTGTGTGTGGGATGACTGAGAGGCAGATATGCATTGATGGCCGGCAAGTGAACTTTTATAGAAGAGTAAGCCATGCTTGAATGAAATAGAGGTTCCTGAATGTGTTTTCAGCACCAATACGAAAATCTTTTCTATTTGAACAAAAATAGTGTAAGCAAAAAAGGCAAAGAAAGGTTCCCCAATGGATCACTTATCTGAGAAAACAATCAAGTGAAGCAACGGTTCTAATGACCAGATGACATTCAGTCTGATGGATGCACAAACTGCATTTGAACATCTATATAACCCTGCACTTATGAGCTGAAGTCATGCAGATGTATGACTTCAGGAAGGTAAAGCTTTTGCACACCGGATGGATGTCAGTGGTGACTACTGCAGGAATACTGGAATAGTGATTTCAGTAAAAACACCAAAGGATTTAAATTTTCTCCAGCAAATGAATAAAACAAGACGGCGAGATAGGTTCATTACAAAATGCCTTCCCAAATTACTCAGTGTTATACATTATCTTCCTTCAAACTGGAACTGTATGACTGGATGGGTATTCACAAATTCATCCCTTGCTTTATTGGCCTTGCCCTTCCTGACAGAGAAGGTTCAGTCTAAGGGTGGGTACTGGCAAGGCATAAAGGGTTGCTGGACTCTGTTGCCTTGTATTTGCTATGATACTATAATCCTAAATTATACAGTAGTAGGAGGCTTACTTTTGAAAGAATTAGCAGTTTTATGTTATCTGGAGGGAAATTTTAATACGTTTTAATGACATATAGACTCAAAGAAGATGAAAGAGTTATGTAAGAGGCCAGCAGTTTTTGCTCAATAGACAAAACGTGTTACATAGCTGGATTCAGAGAAAAGTACAGTTTTGTACCTACCATAAATGTAGATGTTTGAGTGTTCACACTGCTGCAGTCATTACACTTGGGTTATCCTGCCGTCAGGCGGTCCCGCAGTCGGCCTGAGTTCCAAAGTCTTGGTCCGGCGTCAGTTGCTGTCGCTTCTTCCCTGACGTCAGTGCACCAGGGGTATATAAGATGCATCTGACGCCATTTTCTTCAGTTTTTCTTGCCCCAGATGTCAGGTGCCCCCAATAGGTAGGCAATACATATTGCTAATAAAAATATACATAAAAATAAAAACAATGCCTTCAGTTACAAGCAAATACACCACAAAGTTGTATAGGATAGAAAGGTATAGATAGGTCCAGCTAGTTCAGAGGGGATGGAGGGAGGGTAACCTGGACTGCAGCAGTGTGAACACTCAAACATCTACATTTATGGTAGGTACAAAACTGTACTATGTTCATTGTGCTACACTGCTGCAGTCATTACACTTGGGTAGAATCCCAAAGCTAAGGTTGGGTGGCTGGTCTATAAAGAGTTAGGATTGGCTATGAGGCCCTGCAGAACTGCAGTGGCAAATCCTGCTCTGGATTTAGAGTAAAGAGGCAGGTGGTAATGCTTGGTAAAGGTGTGCACTGAACTCCAAGTTGCAGCCTCCAAAATTTTCTTGGTAGGTACTCCTCTGGGAAAGGCTGATGGAAGTGGCTGTTGCCCTGGTGGAATGTGACCTAATGGTATTTGGGACTGATTTTCCATGGTGTGTGTAGCAGTAACGAATACAGTGTCCTATCCATTTGGATATAGTCTACTTTGAGATAGCCTTGCCCTGTGATCCTGCAGTGTATCCTACAAACAGTTGCTCAGTTTTCCTGAAAGCTTTTGTTTTGTCCAAGTAGAAGCGTAGCTGCCTGTGTATGTCCAAAGAATGCAGAAGTTTCTCCCCTTTATTCTGGGGGTTTGGATAAAAAGTTGGCAAATGGATGGTTTGGTTAAGAGCCACACTAGATATCACCTTTGGCATAAAGGTAGGGTTTGTCCTTAAAGAAACCCTGTCCTGATGAAAAATTATAAAAGGTTCCACTGCTATTAATGCCTGTAGCTCTGAGACTCTTCGTGCTGAAGTTACTGCCAGGAGCAGAGCTGTTTTCCATGATAAAAATTTTAGATTGGCTGTACTGGCTGGTTCAAAAGGTGGTAGGGTCAGTTTTTCCAAAACGAAATTGAAGTCCCAAGTTGGTGTTGGTGCTCTCCGGGGCGGTCTTATGTTTTTAGCCCCTCTGAGGTACTGCTTTAGCAAGGGATGAGAGAATAAAGAAGGATCCATATTGTAATGTGCTGAAATGGCAGAGGCGTGGATCTTAATTGATGAGAAAGATAGGCCTCTGTCCAGCATCTCAGTTAAGTACTGTAAAATCTGAGGAATGTTTGGAACAAGAGGGTCAAGGCTTTGAGCCTGGTTCCAGGCGCAGAATCTCTTCCATTTTTCTGAGTAAGCTTTCCTGGTGCTAGGCCTCCTGGTCTCCAAAATGACATCCATAACAGCTTTAGAGAGAGGTGTTGTCTGTTTGACTAATGTATCTGCAATGCAGCCAGGTTTAGGGTTTTGAGTTGACTGTACAGGATCTGATTGTTTTGTTGAGTCAGAAGGTGTGGAATTTGAGGCAAAATCCATGGTGGGCCTTCAGCCAAGTTCCTTAAGATAGGGTACCAGTGCTGGCGTGGCCAGTCTGGAGCAATCAGGATCATCTGTGGTTTTTCTTGTCTGGCTTTTAGGAGTACCTTTGAAAGGAGAGGCAATGGCGGGAAGGCATAAACTTTTAGGTTTTTCGAGCTGAACAAAAGAGCATCCACTTTCCATGCTTGTTTGTGATAAGTCCTTGTGCAGAATTTTTTTAGTTGGCAATTCAGTGGGGAGTCAAAAAGATCTATGTCTGGGCATCCCCATTGTTGCGTTACCATGCTGAAGATTTGTGGATTCAATTTCCATTCGTGAGGGTCCATGATATTTCTGCTTAGATAGTCTGCCAGAGTATTTTTCTTTCCTGGCAGGAATTGTGCTTGCAGGTGAACTTGATAAGTTAGACTTGTGTTCCACAAGGTCATGGCTTGCCTGCATAGGGGATAAGAATGAGTGCCCCCTTGCTTGTTTATGTACCACATTGCTGTGGTGTTGTCTGTCTTTAGTAATAATTGTCCTGGACGCAGAAGGTCCTTGAAAGCTGTTAGGGCATTTTGAACAGCCAACATCTCTTTTTGATTGATGTGAAGATGCATTTGGTCTGTGGTCCACTTGCCCTGAATGCATTTTCCTGCCATGTGTGCTCCCCAGGCATAATCCGAAGCATCTGTTGTTAGAGTTTGCCTGGCTGTGGGTTGGGTAAAAGGCTGACCCTTGTTTAGGTGACATGTCTGTGCCCACTATCGAAACTCCTGTTGTAGGCAGGGAATCATTGGTATTACTGCTTCTAAACTGTGAGAGTGTTGAGTCCAAACACTTTTTAGGTACCATTGTAATTTCCTCATATGCAGTCTGGCATATGGTATTAGTAGTATGCAGGATGCCATGAATCCCAGGGCCTGCAGAATTTTTCTTGCAGGGAGATGGGACTTTTTTGCCAGTAATTGAAAATATTGAGTTAGTTGAACTTGTTTGTCTGGCGTGAGGTAAGCCATCTGGGCCGTTGTATTTAAGCTGGCACCCAGGAATATAATCTGTTTCGAGGGCACTAGTTTTTGACTTCTTTTCGTTTACTGTGTACCCTAGAGAAATTAGCAACCTTTTTACAAACGCCAGATGCTGTAGAAGAATGTGCTTTGTCTCTGCTTGAATGAGGCAGTCGTCCAGGTATGGATATATTTGAATTCCTTTTTGTCTGCAAAATGCAATTACTGGTGCCAGGCACTTTGTGAAGACCCTGGGTGCAGTAGATAAGCCAAAGGGCAGTGCAGAGAATTGGTAGTGCATTGTACCAGCTTTGAATCTGAGGTATCTTCTGCAATTTTGTCTGATAGGGACATGCAGGTATGCCTCTTTGAGGTCCAGAGTAACAAGCCAAGCATTCTTGCCCAGCATGGGTAGAAGCTGCCGTAATGTCAACATTTTGAATTTTGGAATATCCAGGTAAGTATTCAGAATTGAAAGGTCTAGTATCGGCCTCCAGGCCTTGTCCTTTCTGGGGACCAGGAAGAGTCTTGAGTAAAATCCTTGTCTTTGTTCCTGTTGTGGTACTTTCTGAATAGCTCTCATGTCCATGAGGGCTGAAATTTGTTTTTGTGCCTCTGCCCATTGATTTTGTGGCAGGTCTGGCATTCCTTTTAGCCTTGGTAAAGTATGAAAGTGGAACCTGTAACCTTGAGACACAATATTCAGAACCCATTTGTCTTGGGTGATTGTTTGCCAGTTTTGAGAAAAAAGTGCTAGTTTTCCCCCTAAGGGAGCTTCCAAAAGGGACGTGCTTGGCGTACGAAGGTGAAAGTCATTGTGACTGTTTCCTGAAAGGTTGAGACTTGTCCTCACCTCCTTTTGGGGTTGAGGTGCCACACTGTCGATGTCTGTTTGAGCCTTGGGGTTGAGATCTGCCTCTCTGTGGCCTGTCTGACACTGGAAAGGACCAGTTCTTTGTTGGCCAATTTCTGCTAAACCGAGGTGGCTGTACCTGTAAGAAATCCTTGACTGTTTGCATAGATTTAGCTTTATCCTCCATTTTCTTTAACACCTCTTTTGCCTTAACACCAAACAATGTATCATGCTGCAAAGGAGCATCCAATAATTTTGCCTTAACATGATCAGGTAAACTCTGTTCTTTTAACCAAGCATGTCTTCGAATCACAGAACCTGTAACTGCGGCTCTACAAGAGGCCTCTAAAGAATCAATACCACATTGCAGAGTATGTTTTCCCACCTGTTCAACTGCATGCAATAATTCCTGCATTTCTTTACAATCAGGAGCTTCTGAGCTTGCAAGCATTTTCTGTTTTAACTGAGCCATTAAATATTGTTGGTACTTAAGCATGTGAAACTGACAATTTAAAGCTCTTACTGCTAAAGTTGCAGAAGTGTATACTTTCTTCCCCCATCTATCCAAAGCTCTGGAATCTCTGTCAGAGGGTACTGGATTTTTTGTAATGGAAACATTAGCCCCTTTTGGACCCTGGGAAATAGTTTCTGGATCAGCAGAAGGGTTTTTGTAAAGAAACTTGTGAAAGTCAGGGGAATCAGGAGATAAGCTGGATTCAGAGAACACATCATCCACAATGTCTAGCACAGGCGGAATAGCCAGCGGCCTGTGCTGAGGCAATAAAAGGAAATCCCTGAGCCTTTTCTTGGATTCTGAGTAATCCTGACTTTCCCAATGGAAATGCACCCTCATGGTATGCAAAGTTTCCCCAAAAGAATAATCCTCAGGAGGAGAGGCTGAAGGGATAGATTCTTCAGCATCAGAGTCCTCATAGGGGGTAGAGAGTATCCCTGGTCTGAAGAGGAATCAGAGGAAATGGAAACCTAATCAGAGGAATCATAGTCTGTATCGTGTCTACGCCTTTTCTCAGGAGGGGGATGGGAACCCCTGATTAGAGTAATGAGGTCTTCGGCCATTTTAAGCATCTGTTTCTTAGGCATGGAGAATGCTGTACTTGTTTCTTTGTCTTTAATGGTACCTTTGTCTTGGCTGTTGTTTTAATGGTAAGTTGTGAAGGACTGAAAACACCCTGAGAAGCCGATGCCTGCTCAGCGGCTCCGGACCCATCTGAGGGATTAGTTTCCGTAGGTCCAATACCTTGAGTTTCCAGAGGCCTAGCTGTCTCCACGTGGGAGTTGGAAGCGGCCTGTGGCTCTGAGGTAGCAGGTGTCAGGGGCTGCGAAAGCACCTTACTGAGAACCGGTGACTGGCCTAGAAGAGGTTTCGTCATTGGTTTTGGACCTCAGATGCCTGTTTTTATCCTTGTCTTTGCGTTTTTTCGGTAATGAGGTCGTTGGTTGATCCGACGGCATAGTATAATTGAACCTTCGGCCAAAGTAGTGCAAAGCAAAATCAAAACGTCTTTTTATAGTGCGTTTGTTAAATCTAGCACAAAACCGACAACTAGTGACATCGTGATCAGGGCCTAGGCATGGAATACAGTAAGAGTGGAAGTCCTTATGAGGTATTTGCTTCCCACAAGAAATACAATTATTAACTTTTTCTGACATTGGCCTGAGGCAAGAAAAATGTTTCCCCAATGGGGTACTTAGCTTTATTGAAGACTTCCGATCTGAAATTCGACTTTGAAAATCTCAGGAGTCAGCCGACCGGCACTTGCGATCTGCTTCTGCTTCCGGCACCGTGCGGCAAGAAAGACTGAAGAAAATGGCTTCAGATGCATCTTATATACCCCTGGTGCACTGACGTCAGGGAAGAAGAGACAGCAACCGACACCGGACCAAGGCTTTGGAACTCAGGCCGACTGCGGGACCGCTTGACGGCAGGATAACCCAAGTGTAATGACTGCAACAGTGTAACACAATGAACATCTGATGATCAGGCTAGGACTTTTCAGGGATTTTAGTTATGGACAGTTGCAATCACACTAGTGTTTGATAAAACTAATTAAGAACCTATCAAGGTTCAGTTGTGTTACACAGAAAATTACAGCTCCACTTTGGATAACTCAGCCAGTAGCTCCAAGTGCACAGTATTTCATCTAGTAAGAGGACAGAAAGTGGCAAGCCTAATACACTCACTAAGCTTGGCATTCACTGTGAGCAGCACACTACTGACATTATCAGAGTACATCAGGATCAGGTCAAGATAGACACTGATACAGCATAATTGTGTAAAATCTAATCATAACCATAGATGTCCCTCTCTTCTATATGCTACCGTATCCGTTACATTAGGGAATATGCCTGCAGCTGGCTAGTACATCCGGCCATTTTACAAAAGATAGATGCTACTGTGAAGGTACGTGCGGAGGTCTGCATCACTCGGCATATGTCGGCTATAAACAGGCGTATGCGGAGGTCTGCATCACTCAGCATATGTCGGCCATAAACAGGCGTCAGATATAAAGTGGACGTCAGCACACACCTACCTCAGAACTGCATGCCGCTGGGCACTAGCGACTATGGAGTGGGTACTCAGGAGTCAGGCAACTGGCATGGGGAAGGCAGGGTGGGAAACTATACAGCAGTATATAGAAGAGAAGGACATCTATGGTTATGGTAAGATTTTACAAAATTATGCTATGTCCCTCTTTTCCTATGCTGCTGTATCCATTACATGAAGGAGAGTGCAAAAGCTCATGGTATTAAACACTGGGATGGGGAAGTGAGGCATTTTCCTCAAAGCCATGCAGAATGGCCCAGGCAATCCTGCTCTGGACCTGGAAATGACATCTAACTTGTAATCAAGAACAGAGAAGCACTTGGAGACCACTATGAACTCAAAAAAGTGCTTGAGACAAAGGAAACACCAACACCTCCACAGTGTAACGAAATAAACCACACAGGAATGTATGACACGATAACACTGTATTAACGCACTTGTAACTAATACACCAAAAACGCGTTTTCGTCCTTACACATAGGACTTCATCAGACAAATACATTCAATTTAATCACATTTAAATACACATTAAATAAAATTAATTGCTTCAATTATCCAATAGTCACACTCCTATATAATTTAAATTGACCAATCACAGTGATTAAAACATTAATATTCATTTCTACTTAGTAAAGTGCCAAAGTGCATGTAGGTTCCCAATAATACGAACATATTTAAAATTTACGATAAATCAATCAAACATTTTATTATTAATTATAATATACATCTAATAATTAACATATAAGACATTGTAATGTTTAGTGAAAGTGTGGACAGATGACCATGTGGCTGCCTCTAAAATGGCAGCTGTTTCCAAGAACTTAAAGAAAGCCCCAGAGGAAGACACAGACCTAGTGGAATGTGCCTTCACTGGGAAGGGAAGTCTTTTACCATGGGATGTGTAGCAAAAGGAAATAGTTTTTGAGATCCAGGAGGAAACAGTTTGCTTGGAAACAGGGAGTCCCAGGGCTCTTGGGTGATAGGAGATAAACAACCTATTTGATTTACGAATGGATCTGGTTTTAGCCAAACAGTATCGGAGTTGTCTATGCACATCTAAGGAATGAAGGATCCTTTCATGAGGATTGTGGTGAAGGGAAGAAGGTAGGCAGATTGATGGCCTGATTTAGGGAAAGTTCATTAACTACCTTGGGCATGAAGTATGGGTTAGTACGTGGGGAAACCCTGTTCTTATGGAAAACTGTGAAAGGTGGACAATCCATGAGAGCCTGCAGTTCAGAGAACCTTCTGGCTGAAGTAAAGGAATAGTTTTCCATGTGCAATGTTAAAGAGTGCAGTCCCTTAGCTGGTTCAAAGGGAGGTAAGGTAAGTTTTTTCCAACACAAAATTAAGATCCAAGGAGGAGGTTAGGCTTCCTTGGGGGTCTAATGTGCAGTACTCCTTTCAGAAAAAGCTTTACTTCCAGCCTGTAAGCCAAAGGAGGAGACAGAGGTAAACATGCTGAGATGGCAGAGAGATGTGCCATGATGGAAGAATATGACAAGCCAGTGTTCATCTATTCACACAGGTAAGATAGAACCTCTGGAGGGTCTACAGACAGTGGTTGAAAGTCTTGTTTTAGACACCAAACGGAATTTTTTTTCCACTTGGATAGATAAGATTTTCTGGCCTCCTGCAGAAGCTGAAGCATGTCCTCATTATAAAGGTGTCTAAAGGGAATTAACACCCTATCATCCACAGTGTATGGTTCAGGGTGGATATTTGGGGTATATGAGAGTTCCCTTCTCCTGTGTCAGTAGGTACATCCTGAGGGGTAACTTGTGGTGACTGCCCTTAGCTAGATGATGTAGAAGGGGGAACCAGTGCTCCCTTGGCCAAAAGGGGGTCATCAACAAGATCTGAGGTTATTCTCTCTAAATTTTCAGTAGAACTTTTTGTAAAAGAGGGAAGGGGGAATATAAGCGAACATCCCCTTTCATGAGAAGAAAAGAGCATCCACCTTTCATGCTCCAGGGTGAATATCCTGGTGCAATAAGTTAGGAGAGGTCTGTTAAAAGGGGAGACAAACAAGTCTACCTGAGGTATACCCCATCGATGGACTAGGCTCAAGAACACATCTCTGTTTAACATCCATTCATGGGATTGAGTCATGGACCTGCTTAGAGAATCTGGCATCACATTTTCGGCTGAAGAGATGTAGACGGCTAGGAGGGATACCTGTCTCTGCAGTTCAGTCTCCCATGCCTGTAAAGTCAATCTGCGTAGGATGTAGGGACTTAATCCCCCCTTGCTTGTTGACATACCACAGCACCATTGTATTGTCTGTGCGCCACCTCAGCACTCGTGGAAGGATTTGAGCCTTGAAGGCCTGAAGTGCAAATTAAGGATCTCATTTCCTTGATGTTGATGTGTTCCCACTGTTGGGAGTGGGTCCACATGTCTCTCATTCTCCAGGCTCCTAGAGTTGCTGCCCAGGCCGAGTATGAGGCATCTGTGTACAGGTCCTGGTTGGAGGGAAGAGGCTGCAGGGGAAGACCTGGATTTTCTGCAGTCTGAGTAATCCACCACTTTAGTTCTCTGGATAGGCAGGGTAAGAAGGGTACCCTAAACTCCAGAGGGTGCAGGTGTTGTTTCCAGACTGTCCTTAAGAACCACTGAAATTTCCCCATGTGTAT